>NC_088863.1:62705603-62720146 GCF_032884065.1 Artemia franciscana | reverse complement strand
CTCAACGTTGAAAGGACAATCGTTTCCCAATTGCAACACCTTTTCCACGAAAATAATAATTTAGTGCGTCTGTTCAAAACAACCATCGATTTTGATACCTACTGATACGCATAAAATTGTTATTTCCGCTGACAAAACGCCTCCTGGCCAACATGTGCGTAGATACAATGCTCCAACTATCGACAAAGTGGCAATCGTTATGGTCGGTGATCAGTTTTTACCTCAAGATATTATTCTTCATAAGCGAAACGCTCAGTTGTTAAGAATTGCCTGAAACTCATCGATGCTACGATGCCCTACTATATAATTTTTTGGGATGGAGCCGACGGCTATCACTTTAATATTAAATTCATGAATCCAGCCACTAACAAAGAAATGAATAAGAAATGCAGTGCAATGCATTATTATTCCTATAGACTAATGATTCGGCAGGATGAAGAAAATTATATTTTAAAATGCCGTGAATTGTTTCACCAATTCGTCGTTGATGTGTATGCTAGAATTGAATCAGAACGTTTTGCTATATATTCGCCTGAATCAGACCAAGCTCCGCTCTGAACAACACATTCATTTGCGAGATGCAGTTATAAATGACGGTAATACCACAAATTTGGAAGATTAACAATTTTACCTTCGTCATATGCTGGCAGTCCCCGTCATGTGGATGAATATGCTCAAGATGCTATTGCGTATGTTCGTCTCTATGGTCGTCCAGATTTTATTTATTACATTTACATGTAATCAATCTTGGCACGAGATACTGCAAGTTTTACTTCAAGGACAATCGGTGGTTCATAGACATGAAATTACGGGCCGTGTCTTCCGGCAAAAGTTGAAAACCACTGATAAGCTACATAGTAAAACTTGAAATGTTTGGGTCAGTGCGATGCTGGATGTACTCAGTGGAATGGCAAAAACGAGGTTTGCCACACGCACGTATACTAATCTGGCCACATAAAAAAATTACTTCGAACGAAATTGATGATGTGATTTCCGCTGAAATACCTGATGAAAATGTCGATAAGGGGTTACATGATATTATTGTAAAAAATATGATACATGGACCTTGCGGTGCACTGAACGAAAATTCACCATGCATGGCCAAAGGAAGGTGCACAAAGCAATATCCTCGACTTTTAGTATCCAATATAATTATCGTCATTTATATATCCCCCTGTGCCCCCCGCGGTCCCCGTTGTAGTTGTGTTCCTGTGTCCCGGTCGTCATTATATTCCCTGTGTCCCGGTCTTCATTTGTATCCCGGTGTCCTGGTCTGTATATACATTCGTTTTTGAAATTGTATATGATGAATTTTTCCCATTTTTTTCTTTTTGTTTTTTTTTTTGGTTTTACCTTTTTCTAGTTTTTTTAGTTTTTTTTCTTTTTTTCTTTTTAGTTTTTTTTTTTATTTTTATTTTTTTTAGTTTGGTTTTTCTCCTTTATTTTTCATTTTTTACCTTTTTTTTCTTCTTTTTCTTTTTTAGTTTTCTTAGTTTTTTAGTTTTTTTATTAGTTTTTATGTTTTTTTTCTTTTTACCTTTTTGTACTTTTTACCTTTTTTTTTCGTTTTTTTAGTTTTTTTTATTTATGTCCTGGTCGTCATTTATACTGCCTATTTCCAGGTCGTCATTTGTGTCCCGTTGCTTTGTTGATGGTGATTGCTAATCGAACATTCCTTGTGTCCCGGTCGCTTTCTCTTTGATTGTCCCGGTTGTCATTTATATTCCCTATGTGCCGGTGTTCCGGTCGTCATTTGTGTCCCGATGTCCCGGTCTTTAATTTCGTCAGTCGAAAACATGACGTCAGTAGAAACACAAACATGACGTCACTCGACAGACACACACACACACACACAGACAATTTATTTTTATATATATAGATATATATTTTTAACTACGTAAAACATGCAAAAATACAATATTCTTTGCTGTCCCATTGTCTGTCCATAAAATAGATTGTCGGGTTTCATAATAATTGTCCATGAGAAAACAATCCGTATTCAGATCTATACCGCATTTTTCTAACGATTGCCCTTGAGATTTGTTGATGGTGATTGCTAATCGAACATTTCCTGTGTCCCCGTCGTTATTTATATATCCCCCTGTGCCCCCAGCGTCCCCGTTGTAGTTGTATCCCTGTGTCCTCGTCGTCATTTATATTCCCTCTGTCCGGTCGTCATTTGTGTCCCGGTGTCCCGGTCTGTAATTTCTCTTTGAGTGTCTAGGTCGTCATTTATATTCCCTGTGTCCCGGTCGTCATTTGTGTCCCGGTCTGTAGTGTCATCTTAAAATGACGTCATATACAAAGCCTTAAATACTTATAATGACGTCAAATGCAAGCCCACAAACAAACAAACATACATATATACAACTTATTTATATATATATATATATATATATAATATATATATATATATATATATATATATATATATATATATATATATATATATATTTATATATATATATATATATACTAGCTGTTGGGGTGGCGCTTCGCGCCACCCCAACACCTAGTTGGTGGGGCGCTTCGCGCCCCCCAAGCTCCCCCGCGCGCGTAAGTTGTTACGCGCCATATTAGTTATGCGCCATTGTAGTTTTGTTCCTGTGTCCCACCTGTGAATATAGATAGATTTATATATGTATTTCAAACTACGTAAAAATTGCGAATATACAACATTCTTGGCTTTCCCATTGTCTGTCCATATACAAAGCCGTATGTACTAATAATGACGTCATATGCAAACGCTCTTTTTACAAACAAACAAACATGCATACACACAACTCGTTTTTATATAGATAGATAGATAGATAGATACAATACAAATTAACTACGTAAAACTTGTGAATATACAACAGTCTTCGCTGTCCCATTGTCTGTGCGTATAAATAGATTGTCAGGTTTACCGAACCTCAAAGATGCAACATACAATTGTACATTGGTAAAGCAATCTGTATTAAGATCTATACCGCATTTTTCTAGTGATTGCCCTTGAGCTTTGTTGATGGTGGTTGCAAATGCTAATCGAATTGGGAATTGCAATCTTTTAAATTGAAAAAGCAGATCCGTTGGAATCATGGGAATGCGAGGAATAAGAACAGCCTCACCCTCATAAGGCCCTGTCAAGATTGTGGCCTCTATTAGGTTTTCCATTGTATTTTTTTACGGCAAGTCGCATGCCATTGCAAAGCTTTGGTGGGTTGATATTTCTTAAAAGTATTATTGGTACGCCTATTTTTAGTTGTAGCACGTATGGTGGAAACCCTGAAGGATCTATGGAATTTAAAAATTCAGATGGATAATTAACCGCTTCATTTGGTTCCAAAATACAAATTAACTGCGTAAAACTTGCGAATATACAACATTCTTCGCTGTCCAATTGTCGCTGCATATAAATAGATTGTCAGGTTTACCGACCCTCGAACATGCAACGTACAATTGTCCATGGGAAAAAAAAAATCAGTATTAAGATCTATACCACATTTTTCTAATGATTGACCTTGAGCTTTTTAATGGTGATTGCAAATGCTAATCGAATTGGGAATTGCAATCTTTTAAATTGAAAAGGCAGATCCGTTGGAATCATGGGAATGCGAGGAATAAGAACAGCCTCACCCTCAAAAGGCCCTGTCAAGATTGTGGCCTCTATTAGGTTTTCCATTGTTTTTTTTACGGCAAGTCGAGTGCCATTGCAAAGCTTTGGTGGGTTTATATTTCTTAAAAGTATTATTGGTACGCCTATTTTTAGTTGTAGCACGTGTGGTGGAAACCCTGAAAGATCTATGGAATTTAAAAATTCAGATGGATAATTAACCGCTTCATTTGGTTCCAAAACTGTGTCGACTGACTTGTAAAGGACTGCCTGGTCTCGAATCCTGGTCAAAACAATATTGTTGATTTCGTGGACGTCTATATTTTTGGGTGCGAGAATCGCTCTTTCACTTAGCCATTTATTATTTTTATAATTTTTTAGAATATTTGGAAATACTTTTTCAATCAATTCATTTTTGGACGTCACTAAATTACAGAAATCAGCAGGTAGTTGTATACGTCCTGAAATTGAGTCTTCTGGGAGCTTTCCGTTTCCCATTGCCAGCAATTGATCTGAAAATGTTTGACCAGAGTCATCGTTTTGTAATCGGACACGCATATTTGTAGTTAATTTTAATGTTTTTACGTGTGCCCATAAATTAGAATTTTTCAGGCAAGCATTCATTTCGTCTGCAGGAGTTGATCTAGGTATTATAGGTAATGTTTGCCTAAAATCTCCCGCAAGCAATATTAATGTGCTGCCAAAGGGTTTCGACTTCCCTCGCAAATCTTTCAAGCATTGATCCAGAGCCTCGAGCGATTTTTTGTGTGCCATTGTGCACTCATCCCAAATAATAAGTTTGCATTGCTGCAATACTTTACCCATCCCCGATGATTTGGAAATATTGCACGTGGGAGTTTCTGTAGAATGCAAGTTCAGAGGCAATTTCAAAGCGGAATGAGCAGTTCTTCCACCAGGCAGCAATGTTGCGGCTATTCCGGAAGACGCAATTGCCAACGCTATATCATTTTTTGATCGAATTGATGCCAGAATCAGTTTTATCACAAACGTTTTACCAGTACCTCCTGGCACATCCAAAAAGAAAATTTCTCCAACGTTGTTATCGACACAATGCATTATCGTATCATAAATGTCTTTTTGTTCCGACGTTAACTTGGAAATGTTATTTTGTACATACGACAATTGATCACTCGTACTGTAACTTTGTTCACGATCCAATTCTACACATGTCGAAACAGCAGCGATACGGTTAGGTGAAGGCATTCCCAAATCCTGAACAGGTTTGTTTGCCATGCGTACGCACAAATCTTCTATAACAACTAAAGTGTAGTTATAAATTTTTGATGTAAAATCAAAAGTCATATCTGACGTCTCTAACTGTTTTCGATGGAGTATATCTTCGGACATTTTGACTTATATTTTTCCCATAACTCTGTAGGAGCTGATGGAGAGCAAGTTGTTAAAATGATGCCAAACAATGCACGAATTTGACTTGGGGTTGACGTTTTGCACGCGTCATTGATGCAGTTATCCCAGTGTTGGTCATACTCCAATAAATTCAGAGCTTGGCATGCACTACGGTAAGCGTCATGTATAGTACCATTTACAGTCCTCAAATACTCAAAGGATGTCGGACCGGGTACTTTCACCAAAAGCAGGCGTAGAAAGAAGCATTCATGTTGATTGGGGTGAACGGTGAAGAGTCTTCCTATCGTGGTATCTTTGAAGATGGTAGGTTGGCCGTCGACTGACTTACCCTGTTTTCGACGTTCAAATCCTTTATTTTTAGTATTCCACGTGTAATACGAAGGCACTTCAGTATACAGCAGTTTTTTTGCAAAAGAATCATTTTTGCAAAGCGAAAAAAAAGCTGTTAATGTTGTATCCGGTGGATTCAGGACTCTTTGTTGCACGTTGGTTTCCGTGAAATAAACACGTTGACCATTCTGTAAATGTACCGCTAAGTGAACAACAGCTGGACTACGTTCATGTATCGGAAATGAAAGAATTTGCCAAACAGCTTCATTACTGCTTATGTATCTTCCAGCCTGATATTGTACGATTTCATCGAAATCTTTGATTTCGGGCTGCAAGCCAAAAACTGCCATGTCACTGCCTTTGTTGACGTATTTACATATGTATTTGATTGCCTTTACGGAGTTACAGTATTCAACGTTTATGTGTGCATTAAATGTTTTTGATAATAATGGGGAATATGGAACAACCCACTGGTTATCTACTTCGATGGTGGTACCGTTACGCTTCTTTATTATTGCTGTTTTACCGCCATCTTCAGTAGATCTTCTTCTATATTGTGGGTAACCATCATTGCCAGTAATTGTGTTTGAAACTAAAAGTCGAGGATATTGCTTTATGCACCTTCCTTTGGCCATGCATGGTGAATTTTCGTTCAGTGCACCGCAAGGTCCATGTATCATATTTTTTACAATAATATCATGTAACCCCTTATCGACATTTTTATCAGGTATTTCAGCGGAAATCACATCATCAATTTCGTTCGAAGTATTTTTTTTATGTAGCAAGATTAGTATATGTGCGTGTGGCAAACCTCGTTTTTGCCATTCCACTGAGTACATCCAGCATCGCACTGACCCAAACACTTCAAGTTTTACAATGTAGTTTATCAGTGATTTCAACTTTTGCCGGAAGACACGGGCCGTAATGTCATGCCTATGAACCGCCGATTGTCCTTGAAGTAAAAGCTGCAGTATCTCGTCCCAAGATTGATTACATGTAAATGTAATAAATAAATCTGGACGACCATAGAGACGAACATACGCAATAGCATCTTGAGCATATTCATGCATATGACGGGGACTGACAGCATATGACGAAGGAAAAATTGTTAATCTTCCAACGTTTGTGGTATTACCGTCATTTATAACTGCATCTCGCAAATGAATGTATTGTTCAGAGCGGAGCTTGGTCTGATTCAGGCGGATATATACCAAACGTTCTGATTCAATTTTAGCATACATATCAACGACGAATTGGTGAAACAATTCACGGCATTTTAAAATATAATTTTCTTCATCCTGCCGAATCATTAGTCTATAGGAATAATAATGCATTGCACTGCATTTTTTATTCATTTCTTTGTTAGTTGCTGGATTCATCAATTTAATATTAAAGTGATAGCCGTCGGCTCCATCCCAAAAAATGATAGGATATTGTAGGGCATCGTAGCATCGATGAGTTTCAGCAATTCTTAACAACTGAGCGTTTCGCTTATGAAGAATAATATCTCGAGGTAAAAACTGATCACCGACCATAACGATTGCCACTTCGTCGATAGTTGGAGCATTGTATCTACGCACATGTTGGCCAGGAGGCGTTTTGTCAGCGGGAATAACAATTTTATGCGTATCAGTAGGCATCAAATCGATGGCTGTTTTGAACAGACGCACTAAATTATTATTTTCGTGGAAAAGATGTTGCAATTGGGAAACGATTGTCCTTTCAACGTTGGGAGAAATTTCGCAACGTGCATTCAATTCAGAATTTCTATCACTGATGAAGTACAATTGTAAAAATTTATGCTAATCGAATTGGGAATTGCAATCTTTTAAATTGAAAAGGCAGATCCGTTGGAGTCATGGGAATGCGAGGAATAAGAACAGCCTCACCCTCAAAAGGCCCTGTCAAGATTGTGGCCTCTATTAGGTTTTCCATTGTTTTTTTTACGGCAAGTCGAGTGCCATTGCAAAGCTTTGGTGGGTTTATATTTCTTAAAAGTATTATTGGTACGCCTATTTTTAGTTGTAGCACGTGTGGTGGAAACCCTGAAAGATCTATGGAATATAAAAATTCAGATGGATAATTAACCGCTTCATTTGGTTCCAAAACTGTGTCGACTGACTTGTAAAGGACTGCCTGGTCTCGAATCTTGGTCAAAACAATATTGTTGATTTCGTGGACGTCTATATTTTTGGGTGCGAGAATCGCTCTTTCACTTAGCCATTTATTATTTTTATAATTTTTTAGAATATTCGGAAATACTTTTTCAATCAATTCATTTTTGGACGTCACTAAATTACAGAAATCAGCAGGTAGTTGTATACGTCCTGAAATTGAGTCTACTGGGAGCTTTCCGTTTCCCATTGCCAGCAATTGATCTGAAAATGTTTGACCAGAGTCATCGTTTTGCAATCGGACACGCATATTTGTAGTTAATTTTAATGTTTTTACGTGTGCCCATAAATTAGAATTTTTCAGGCAAGCATTCATTTCGTCTGCAGGAGTTGATCTAGGTATTATAGGTAATGTTTGCCTGAAATCTCCCGCAAGCAATATTAAGGTGCTGCCAAAGGGTTTCGACTTCCCTCGCAAATCTTTTCTGGATTTTCGATTTGGGCTCCAAACAACTTCATTTGGAAACATGAGTTGTATTTTCTGATTTTTGACAAAAAACGCTTAGATTCTGACGTAGTTCTAGTAAGGAAAGTCTTCAATGGCTCTGGTGGTGCAGCCAATAGAGGAAGTTTAACTTTTCCTGAGGCGCAACACATTCCCATTGTTTCACCATTAAATTTCAAGGCCTTACAATAGGGATAAATTTTAGACATAGTCCCGATTTGAACACATCTACTCAAGTTACAATCATCGACTGGGTTGTACCTGAATGCCAGGCGATAACTTTCAGGTTGCTCTGATTCCTCGGCACGCTTTCTTTTCTTACTTTCTCTATCAGCAGCAAGCCTGCTTCCGCGTTGCTCTGGTAGTTCCTCGGCACGCTTTCTGTTCTTTCTTTCTCTATCAGCCTCAAGCCTATTCTTGCTGTTCTTTTGATTCCTCGGCACGCTTTCTGTTCTTTCTTTCTCTATCAGCCTCAAGCCTGTTTCCTTGCTGTTCTTTTGATTCCTCGGCACGCTTTCTTTTCTGACTTTCTCAATCAGCAGCAAGTTTTTTGGCATAGACTCTTTGAGCATCTTCATCGGCTTTTGTCATTGTAAGTTCATCAGTCATTTTAAACTTAAACATTAATAGATTTCTACGTGAACATATATGTCTTAAATATCCTTAATGACGTCACCGTCATAGCAAAAATGACGACAACTAACTTCATGACGTCAGTCAATACAGAAACATGACGTCACCTGACAGACAGACACACAGACAGACAACTTATTTTAATATATATAGATAAATATGTTTTTAACGACGTAAAACTTTGAACATACAACATTCTTCGCTGCCCCATTGTCTGTGCATATAAATAGATTGTCAGGTTTACCGACTCTTGAACAAGCAACATATAATTGTCCATGGGAAAAGCAATCCATATTCAGATCTATACCTCATGATTCTAATGATTGCCCTTGAGCTTTGTTGATGGTGATTGCTAATCGAACATTGCCTCTGTCCCCGTCGTCATTTATATATCCCCCCTGTGCCCCCGGTGTCACCGTTGTAGTTGTGTCCCTGCGTCCCGGTCGTCATTTATATTCCCTGTGTCCCGGTCGTCATCCCAGTGTCTCGGTCGTCATTTGTGCCCCGATGTCCCGGTCTGTATATACGTTCGTTTTTGAATTGGTATAGGATGAAATAAATTTTTAATTTTTTCCCTTTTTTTCTTTTTAGTTTTTTTTTATTGATTTTTACCTTTTTTTAGTTTTTTTTTCTTTTTTCTTTTTAGTTTTTTGAAGTTTTTATCTTTTTAGTTTTTTTATTTTTATTTTTTTTAGTTTTCTTTTTCTCCTTTATTTTTCAGTTTTTTTCCTTTTCTTAGTTTTTTTTTTCTTTTTTAGTTCTTTTAGTTTTTACCTTTTTCTATTTTTTTAGTTTTTTTAGTTTTTTAGCTTTTTTTAGTTTTTTTTTATCAGTTTTTAGTTTATTTTATGGTTTTTTCCTTTTTTTTTAGTTTTTTACCTTTTTTAGTTTTTTTTTTAGTTTTTAAGCTTTTTTAGATTTTTTGGTAGTTTTTGCCTTTTTTTAGTTTTTTCAGTTTTGACCTCACCTGATCCAGTTTTTTCAGGTGACGTCACCTGATCCACAGATCCACACACAGACAAGTTATTTTTATATATATAGATATATATATATATATATAGTTGGTGGGGGGCTTCGCGCCCCCCTGCGCGTGTAAGTCGTTACGCGCCATTGTAGTTGTGTCCCTGTGTCATACCTGTGAATATAGATAGATTTATATATGTGTTTCAAACAACGTAAAAATTGCGAATATACAACATTCTTGGCTTTCCCATTGTCTGTGCATATACAAAGTCGTATGTACTAATAATGACGTCATATTCAAAAGCTCTTCTTACAAACAAACAAACATGCATACACACAACTCGTTTTTGTATAGATAGATAGATAGATAGATACAATACAAATTAAGTGCGTAAAACTTGCGAATATACAACTTTCTTCGCTGTCCAATTGTCCCTGCATATAAATAGATTGTCAGGTTTACCGACCCTCGAACATGCAACGTACAATTGTCCATGGGAAAAACAATCAGTATTAAGATCTATACCACATTTTTCTAATGATTGACCTTGAGCTTTGTTAATGGTGATTGCAAATGCTAATCGAATTGGGAATTGCAATCTTTTAAATTGAAAAGGCAGAATCGTCGGAATCATGGGAATGCGAGGAATAAAAACAGCCTCACCCTCAAAAGGCCCTGTCAAGATTGTGGCCTCTATTCGGTTTTCAATTTTTTTTAAGGCAGTCGCATGCCATTGCAAAGCTTTGGTGGGTTGATATTTCATAAAAGTATTATTCGTACGCCTATTTTTAGTTGTAGCACGTGTGGTGGAAACCCTGAAAGATCCACGGAATTAAAAAATTCAGATGGATAATTAATCGCTTCATTTAGTTCCAAAACTGTGTCGACTGACTTGTAAAGGACTGCCTGGTCTCGAATCTTGGTCAAAACAATATTGTTGATTTTGTGGACGTCTATAGTTTTGGGTGCGAGAATCGCTCTTTCACTTAACCATTTATTATTTTTATAATTGTTTAGAATATTCGGAAATACTTTTTCAATCAATTCATTTTTGGACGTCACTAAATTACAGAAATCAGCAGGTAGTTGTATACGTCCTGAAATTGAGTCTACTGGGAGCTTTCCGTTTCCAATTGCAAGCAATTGATCTGAAAATGTTTGACCAGAGTCAAACAGTTAATATTTTTACGTGTGCCCATAAATTAGAATTTTTCAGGCAAGCATTCATTTCGTCTGCAGAAGTTGATCTAGGTATTATAGGTAATGTTTGCCCGAAATCTCCCGCAAGCAATATTAATGTGCTGCCAAAAGGTTTCGACTTCCCTCGCAAATCTTTCAAGCATTGATCCAGAGCCTCGAGCGATTTTTTGTGTGCCATTTTGCAATTATCCCAAATAATAAGTTTGCATTGCTGCAATACTTTACCCATCCCAGATGATTTTTAAATATTGCACGTGGGAGTTTCTGTTGAATGCAAATTCAGAGGCGATTTCTTAGCGGAATGAGCAGTTCTTCCACCCGGCAGCAATGTTGCGGCTATTCCGGACGATGCAATTGCCAACGCTATATCATTTTTTGATCGAATTGATGCCAGAATCAGTTTTATCACAAACGTTTTACCAGTACCTCCTGGCGCATCCAAAAAGAAAATTTCTCCACCGTTGTTATCGACACAATGCATTATCGTATCATAAATGTTTTTTTTGTTCCGACATTAACTTGGAAATGTTATTTTGTATATACGACAATAGATCACTCGTACTGTAACTTTGTTCACGATCCAATTCTACACATGTCGAAACAGCAGCGATACGGTTAGGTGAAGGCATTCCCAAATCCTGAAGAGGTTTGTTTGCCATACGTACGCACAAATCTTCTATAATAACTAAAGTGTAGGTATAAATTTCTGATGTAAAATCAAAAGTCATATCTGAAGTCTCTAACTGTTTACGATGGAGTATATCTTCGGACATTTTTGACTTATATTTTTCCCATAACTCTGTAGGAGCTGATGGAGAGCAAGTTGTTAAAATGATGCCAAACAATGCACGAATTTGACTTAGAGTTGACATTTCGCACGCGTCATTGATGCAGTTATCCCAGTGTTGGTCATTCTCCAATAAATTCAGAGCTTGGCATGCACTACGGTAAGTGTCATGTATAGTACCGTTTATAGTTCTCAAATACTCAAAGGATGTCGGACCGGGTATATTCGCCAAAAGCAGGCGTAAAAAGAAGCATTCATGCTGATTGAGGTGAACGGTGTAGAGTCTTCCTATCGTGGTATCTTTGAAGATGGTAGGTTGGCCGTCGACTGACTTACCCTGTTTTCGACGTTCAAATACTTTATTTTTAGTATTCCACGTGTAGTACGAAGGCACTTCAGTATACAGCAGTTTTTTGCAAAAGAATCATTTTTGCAAAGCGAAAAGAAAGCGGTTAACTTTGTATCCGGTTGATTCAGGGCTCTTTGTTGCACGTTGGTTTCTGAGAAATAAACACGTTGACCATTCTGTAAATGTACCACTAAGTGAACAACAGCTGGACTACGTTCATGTATCGGAAATGAAAGAATTCGCCAAACAGCTTCATTACTGCTTATGTATCTTCCAGCCTGATATTGTACGATTTCGTCGGTATCTTTGATTTCGGGCTGCAAGCCAAAAACTGCCATGTCACTGCCTTTGTTAACGTATTTACATAAGTATTTGATTGCCTTTACGGAGTTATAGTATTCAACGTTTATGTGTGCATTAAATGTTTTTGATAATAATGGGGAATATGGAACAACCCACTGGTTATCTACTTCGATGGTGGTACCGTTACGCTTCTTTATTATTGCTGTTTTACCGCCATCTTCAGAAGATCTTCTTCTATATTGTGGGTAACCATCATTGCCAGTAATTGTGTTGGATGCTAAAAGTCGAGGATATTGCTTTGTGCACCTTCCTTTGGCCATGCATGGTAAATTTTCGTTCAGTGAACCGCAAGGTCAAAGTATCATATTTTTTACAATAATATCATGTAACCCCTTATCGACATTTTCATCAGTTATTTCATTGGAAATCACATCATCAATTTCGTTCGAATTAATTTTTTTATGTAGCCAGATTAGTATGTGTGTGTGTCGCAAGCCTCGTTTTTGCCATTCCACTGAGTACATCCAGCATCGCGCTGACCCAAACACTTCAAAATTTACTATGTAGTTTATCAATGATTTCAACTTTTGCCGGAAGACACGGGCCGTAATGTCATGTCTATGAACCACCGATTGTCCTTGAAGTAAAAGCTGCAGTATCTCGTCCCAAGATTGATTACATGTAAATGTAATAAGTAAATCTGGAGGACCATAGAGACGAACATACGCAATAGTCTCTTGAGCATATTCATGCATATGACGGGGACTGCCAGCATATGACGAAGGTAAAATTGTTAATCTTCCAACGTTTGTGGTATTACCATCATTTATGACTGCATCACGCAAATGAATGTATTGTTCAGAGCGGAGCTTGGTCTGATTCAGGCGAATATATAGCAAACGTTCTGATTCAATTTTAGCATACATATCAACTACGAATTGGTGAAACAATTGACGGCATTTTAAAATATAATTTTCTTCATCCTGCCGAATCATTAGTCTATAGGAATAATAATGCATTGCACAGCATTTCTTATTCATGTCTTTGTTAGTGGCTGGATTCATCAATTTAATATTAAAGTGATAGCCGTTGGCTCCATCCCAAAAAATGATAGGATATTTTAGGGCATCGTAGCATCGATGAGTTTCAGCAATTCTTAACAACTGAGTGTTTCGCTTATGAAGAATAACATCTCGAGGTAAAAACTGATCACCGACCATAAGGATTGCCACTTCGTCGATAGTTGGAGCATTGTATCTACGCACATGTTGGCCAGGAGGCATTTTGTCAGCGGAAATAACAATTTTATGCGTAACAGTAGGCATCAAATCGATGGCTGTTTTGAACAGACGCACTAAATTATTATTTTCGTGGAAAAGATTTTGCAATTGGGAAACGATTGTCCTTTCAACGTTGGGAGAAATTTCGCAACGTGCATTCCATTCAAAATTTCTATCACTGATGAAGTACAATTGTAAAAATTTATGATTCTCGCCTGAGAATGGTAGAAGGGACCCTGCTCTATGATAAATTTGCCCTTTTACTTTGAAAGTAGACATAAATTGGTCTGGATTTTCGATTTGGGCTCCAAACGACGTCATTTTGAAACATGAGTTATATTTTCTGATTTGTGACAAAAAACGCTTAGATTCTGACGTAGTTCCAGTAAGGATTCTTCAAAAGTCTTCAATGGCTCTGGTGGTGCAGCCAATAGAGGAAGTTTAACTTTTCCTGAGGCGCAACACATTCCCATTTTTTCACCATTGAATTTCAAGGCCTTGCAATAGGGACAAATTTTAGACATAGTCCCGATTTTAACACATCTACTCAAGCTATAGTCATTGACTGGGCTGTACCTGAATGCCAGGCGATAACTTTCAGGTTGCTCTGATTCCTCGGCACGCTTTCTTTTCTTACTTTCTCTATCAGCAGCAAGCCTGATTTCTTGCTGTTCTTGTGATTCCTCGGCACGCCTTCTTTTTTCACTTTCTCTTTTAGCAGCAAATCTGGTTTCATGTTGCTCTGGTAGTTCTTCGGCACGCCTTTTTTTTCCACTTTCTCTTTTAGCAGCAAGTCTGCTTTCGCGTTGCTCTGGTAGTTCCTCGGCACACTTTCTGTTGTTTCTTTCTCTATTAGCCTCAAGCCTGTTTCCTTGCTGTTCTTTTGATTCCTCGGCACGCTTTCTTTTCTTACTTTCTCTATCAGCCTTATATATATATATATATATATATATATATATATATATATATATATATATATATATATATATAAATAAGTTGTTTGTGTGTTATGTCTGTTACACTATGTCTGTTACGCCAGATTATATCTTCTATATAGATAAAAATAAGTTGTATGTATTTTTGTGTTGAGGGTTTAC
>NC_088863.1:62653103-62700603 GCF_032884065.1 Artemia franciscana | reverse complement strand
TAAATCGTTCGTATAGATAATTTCACTCACCTTTCATGAGGCTATGACTTACATACCTAAATGTAATTGCTAAGGCCCAATCTCGTTACCGTAGTAGACCTAACTAGGATAGCATTGTCGCTCTGTTTCTCGCTTTTCAACTTTTCAACTTAGAAAATACAGGCATATGCAGAAAATTATCTTTGAAGTAGGCCTGATTCCAGTGGAATTGCTTCTTCTTCTCTAAATACTGAGATCTCTCCTGCATTTATATTTAGTCTATATTTTAAACTACTGTGAACCTCTTAATTTTCAATTCCTCTAATTACAATCACTATTTTGTATATTCTTGACCATTAAACTTGAGATCAATAATGTAGTAACCCCCCCCCCTCCCAAAAAAATCTCAAACAAAGACATTGAAAAATTTGGTATTAAATCTAATATGAATATTTTCTTTAGAACTTATGTAGTTTGCGACTGTCACTTTTTAGATAGAAATTTAGGTTGGCATGTAAATAAAGCTTGGAGACAGGTTTATAGAACTTGTCTATAAACATGAAGGGGCCAATAAAAGCCCCTTCAATCCTAACAGCATAAAGTCCTAATTGACAAAAGAAACGCACATATATTTAATAGATTTGTATTTATGGAAGATTATTTTAGTTTAATGGCTTCGTTCATCTCAAAGCTCGCCACAACTTGACCATCCCAGAATAGGTAGATTTGAGCCAGCATCCCTAAAATTCCTAAATAAATATAGTTTTAACCAGCAGTATTGGCCTGTTTGTAAAGAACAAACTTAAAAAACAGACAGTATTACAATTTTATTTTTAAACTTCAAATAGCACATTCATCTTCTTTGTTTTGGTGGGAACACCCAGTCGGGTTTCATTCTCTACAATAATTTTCGGCTTTGGGATTCTCTTGGCCTTAGTCTCAATTCCCCTGTCCTAGATTCTCGTAGTCTTAGTGATTCTCTTTCGTTTTTTCCATGTATTCACCTTCCTCCACTACCGCTGTTACAGTCTCTTCAGCCACTGATGAGATTTTCTGTAGTCATGGTATAGACTACCGTGTTAGTGCGCTTGACTGACTGGGGCCCATTTTGTAAATTTGTCACCTTTCTCAAAACCCTTGGTGCCTCCCACTCCTTCAGTCACCATTCCCTTGTCTGTCTTCTTTTAGGGTGTAAAAACTTCGAATGGAAACCATTTTTACGCGAAATTAAGGGTAAACTTCACGTTTTTCTGTTTTTCCTCTATGGTAATTTACAAAACCCAAATTTTGAAAAATTTACTAAGCTTGTGAAAAAATCAGTAAAAATGTCCTTTGATTTATTATATTAGGGGTTGATTATCATCTAGGAAAAAAGAGTGAGGCGTTGTGATATTCGCTTTTTAAAGTCTACAGTCGCTATCTTTTAATATCTCTTAATGAATATAATAAATTTATATGGATTAAAACGCAATCAAGACAGCTCCCTATACCTTAATATTATTTACCTGCTCCTACAACAAAGGATTTTTGGGAAAAGCTTCAGGGATCGGCAGAAAATCAGAGGCAAAGCTACGTTCTTGCCTATAATAAAGAGCCATAAGGCTTTAATGCTTTATTTTATATTCATTGTTATAATTCTTTCTCGTAGCTTATCCCATCCTCCTCTTGATTTCTGAACTCTCAAGGTAATTAAATTCATTGACCTGTTCAATTGCTTTATCTTTTCATTCCATTATCAGCAGAGAGCCTGATGTAGACATGTCCTTTGTCTTCCTGACATTCACTCTATGCCTCATTTTTTCAGCCTTTCAAACCGTTCGTGGTAACAAAATCAAACAGTTCGTGGTAACAAACTGTAGTAAGGAGCGACCCGGCTCAATAGTAACCAAAACTTAAAAAATGAAATTTTGATACCAATAGCTACATCAAAAGAATCGCATTTTATTGCTGGTTTTAAATATATAAGTTTCATCAAGTTTAGTCTTACCCATCAAAAGTTACGAGCCTGAGAAAATTTGCGTTATTTTAGAAAATAGGGGGAAACACCCCGTAAAAGTCATAGAATCTTAACGAAAATCACACCATCAGATTCAGCGTATCAGAGAACCCTACTGTAGGAGTTTTGAGCTCCTATCTACAAAAATGTGGAATTTTGCATTTTTTGCCAGAAGGCAGATCACGGATGCGTGTTTATTTGTTTTTTTTTTGTTTTTTTTCTCCTGGGGTGATCGTATCGACCCAGTTGTCCTAGAATGTTGCAAGAGGGCTCATTCTAACAGAAATGAAAAGTTCTAGTGCCCTTTTTAAGTGACCAAAAAAATTGGAGGGCACCTAGGCCCCCTCCCACGCTAATTATTTTCCCAAAGTCAACGGATCAAAATTCTGAGATAGCCATTTTATTCAGCGTAGTCGAAAAACCTTATAACTTTGTCTTTGGGGACGACTTACTCCCCCATAGTCCCCGTGGGAGGGGCTACAAGTTACAAACTTTGACCAGTGCTTACATATAGTATGAGAATAGGGGGATAGGCTGGGTGAACTTTCCATCGAGAATTTATCATGTGAGAAGAAAATTTCTATGAAGAGAGAGCAGGATTTACTAGCATTATTAAAAAAAAAACAATTAAAAAATAAATGTGAAAAAGCTTTTTCAGGTGGAAGTAAGGAACAGCAATAAAACTTAAAACAAACAGAAATTATTACCCATATGAGGGGCTCACGTCCTTCTAATACCTCGCTCTTTACGCTAAAGTATTTTTAGTAATTTCAGCTATTTATTCTACGGCTTTTGTGATTCAGGGGTCATTCTTAATGAATTGGGATAAAATTTAAGCTTTAGCGTAAAGAGCGAGGTACTGACGATGGGGCGAATCCCCTCATATATGTAATAAAAACATGAGAATACAAAAGTTCTTTACGTAAGCCAATTTATAAGTTACGTAAATATTTTACCAATAAAAAGATTCGTAAGAAATTAAAAGTTCTAGTTGCCTTTTTAATTAACCAAAAATCGGAGGGCAACTAGGCTTCGTCCCCGCTCTTTTTTTCTCAAAATTATTCGATCAAAATTATGAGAAAGTCATTTAGCCAAAAAAAAATAAATAAATATGCAAATTTCGTTTTGATTATTCCTCTGCAGAGAGCCAAAATCAAAACATGCATTGATTCAAAAACGTTCAGAAATAAAAAAAAAACAAGTTTTTTTAATTGAAAGTAAGGAGCGACATTAAAACTTAAAACGCACAGAAATTACTTCGTATATGAAAGAGGCTTCTTCCTCATCAACGCCCCGCTCTTTACGCTAAAGTTTTTTACTGTTTTAAAAAGTAGAACTGAGAGAAAGAGTCAAACTTTAGCGTAAAGAACGGGGCGCTGATGAGGAAGCAGCCTCTTTCATATACGAAGTAATTTCTATGCGTTTTAAGTTTTAATGTCGCTCCTTACTTTCAGTTAAAAAAAACTTGATTTTTTTTATTTAAGGGACATGGCTAAAT
This sequence comes from Artemia franciscana, assembly GCF_032884065.1. Classification (NCBI taxonomy): domain Eukaryota; kingdom Metazoa; phylum Arthropoda; class Branchiopoda; order Anostraca; family Artemiidae; genus Artemia; species Artemia franciscana. The sequence goes on along the minus strand of NC_088863.1, from coordinate 62,697,130 downwards.
AGTAACTAAACTCTAAAACCATAATTTTGATAAAAATAGTCAAATCAAATAAATTTTATTTTTATGCTGATTTTAATATATAAATTTCCTCAAGTTTAGTCATACCCATCAAAATTTACGAGTTTGAGAAAATCGGCCTTATTTTAGAAAATAGAGAGAAAATGTTTTATAACTATTTTATATAGATAGATAGATAGATAGATACTTTATTTCGTGATTAAACCGAAAACAGGCATTTCACAGAAACAAAAACAGAAAAAAACACTACAAAAAGAAAAAAAGAGAAAAAAAGTAGGCCTACACACTATCTAAAGCAAAACATAAACACTAACTAAAAGTCAAGTCTCTTTGTGCGGGATAAAAATCTGTTTACACTAGTCCGAACTCTATTATTTCTAATTATCAGCGATAAAGGAAACGGCACACTTATTTCATATTCACTTAACTCGAACTCCATTGCTAAACGTGCTCTACAATAAACAGGGCAATCGAATAGAAGATGACTAGATGTTTCCATTAGACCGCACAAGCACAATGGAGAGTCAGCTTTCCCGATCCTATTTAAAAAATGAAGCAATCTACTATGACCTGTAATAAGCTGTGTTATTCTACTATTTAGGGGAATTTTTGATGCAGAGATAAGGTGATCCTTATTTTCAAAAAAGTTAGCCGGCCATGTGCTAACAGAATTTTTAAACTCATCAAACCATTTTGCATACAAAAACTCATTTAAAGATTTACGGTTAATATGAAAGGGCTGAATTACACCAAGGTCATTAGAAGAAAGACCCAAAATTTTATTTTATATACTATTTTATATAGAGAGACTAAAAGTCATAGAATCTTAATGAAAATCACATCACCAGAATCAACGTATCAGAGACACCTTATGTAGAAGTTTCAAGCTCCTATCTACAAAAATGTGGAATTTCTATTTATTGCACAAGACAGATTACAAATGCGTGTTTTTTTTTCTCCATGGGTGATGGTATCGACCCAGTGGTCCTAGACTGTCGCAACAGAGCTTATTCTAACGGAAATTAAAAGTTCTAGTGGCCTTTCTAAGTGACCTAGGCCCCCCTACGCTCAATGTTTTTCCAAATTCACCAGATCAAAATTCTGAGATAGCCATTTTGCTCCCAGACTCCAGAATGACCCCAGAATCACAAAGGCCGTAGAATAAATAGTTGAAATTACTAAAAATACTTTAGCGTAAAGAGCAAGGTATTGTGGAGGAGACGAAACCACTTATGTACGTAATATTTTGTGTTTGTTTTAAGTTTTAATGCTACTCATTACTTCCATGTGAAACATTTTTTATTCATTTTGTTATTTTTTTTCAAATAATACTAGAGAATCTTGTGCCCCCTTCATGGAAATTCTCTTCCCTCGTGATGAATTCCTCCGTGGAAAGATCCTCCCATGTAACCCTCTTGTCCCAACCCCCCCCCCACCCCAACGCGAAAAAGTCTCCCTGATAACATCTTTACACTTCGTAATAACCATTAATATATGTTAATAACGGTCAAAGTTTGTAACTTGTAGCTCCCCCCCCCCCTGGGGACTTTGGAGGATTAAGTTGTTCCCAGAGACATAGTTATTAAATTTTCTACTAAGTTGAACAGAATGACTATCTCAAAATTTTGATCCGGTAACTTTTGGGAAACATGTGCGTGGGAGGGGGACTAGGTACCCTCCAATTTTTTTGGTCACTTAAAAAGGGCACTAGAACTTTTAGTTTTCGTTAAAGTGAGTCCTCTCGCGACATTCTAGCACCACTGCATCGATACAATCACCCCTGAGAGAAGAAAAACAAACAAAAACAAATAAACACGCATCATTGATCTGTCTTCTGGTAAAAAAATAAAAAATTCCACATATTTGTAGATAAGAGCCTGAAACTTCTACAGTAGGGTTCTGAATCTACTGAATCTATGCGGAATCTACTGGTGTGAATTTTAGAGGGTGTTTCCTCTATTGTCTAAAATAAGGTAAATTTTCTCAGGTTCGTAACTTTTGATAGGTAAAACTAAACTTGAAGAAACTTATATATTTAAAATCAGCATTAAAATGCGATTCTTTTGATGTAACTATTGATATCAAAATTCTGTTTTTTAGAGTTTTGGTCACTATTGAACCGGGTTGCTCCTTACTACATTACCACGAACTGTTCGATCAACGTCGCCAGTGAAGTCCAAATCAGAAATCTGTCGGCTGTAAACCTTCATTCGAGAGTACGAAGACTGCATTAGAAATCCAACACAACAATACCTAACAGAAATGGGGATAATGCACATCCCTGTTTGACACAAGACATTATCTTAAGGAAATGCGTATCCTCATTTTCTGTGCAAACACACAATTATATCTTCATAGAGTCCAATTATCATTTTGACTAGTTTATCAATTGCTCCTTAATATTTAAATCTTGTGATAAACAGAATGGAACTCCCTTTCATATTCAATGAAGAGCAATCATATTTTTTGTCCATTTCCCAGGACTCTTCAGCCGTTAGTAAAAGAACGGAAATAAGACAAAAACAAGACGTACCAGGTCTGAATCCGTTTTGCTCTCCCTGGGATGAGTCTTGTGTTGTTCTTGGGCGTTATATTTTACTAGACACGGGAGTTAAGTTAATGGTCCTCCAGTTACCACAAATTATCCCATCGACTTTCTTGAAAAACTTGACTAGTATGCCCCTGGTCCTATATTTTTGGAGTTCTAGTTATTGCAGATCACCACTGGGACGGTAGTACGAACAGTTATGCAGGTTCGTAATCCCATCGACTATTCGATGGGATAGACATAGATACATGTCTATTTGTCAGCTATTTTACAGCTATTGTCACTTCTTTGGTGCTCCACAGGAGGAGGAGGGGGTCAGCACTTACGTCAATTAATAGAAAAGGTCAGATTGATTATGAGCTGCAGTTGTATCTACTATTAGCCAGGAGTGAATAAATGATTTAATGTTAATGAGAATAAAACACGAAGAATTAGGAGCCATCTATTGGGATGAGAAAACAAATAACGATACAGAGACTAAACCGAGGAAAGCTGGATCGGAAATTTTTGTTAAAATTTTGACCAGAAATTTTTATAGACAGGGGGGGAGTCAATATTTTGCCCTGGGCACGACAGAGGCCAGAACCGCCACTGGGCGAGTATATCAGTAGCATCTTAGGAACGGCTATGGGTCAGAACATTCAATCAAAAGATATTATGTGCATATTGGTTGTCTGAAGGGCGTACCTGAAACACTCCAGGAATGGCTAATGAAATTTAGGTGAAACATAAAATCATGAAGAAAGGAAGAAAATGAAGACAATAAGTAGCCAGTGAAGAATTTGAAAAATTATACAAATATTCTGCTCAAGACAAAGACCTCCGCTTGACCGTCTTCACTACAGAATAAAGCTGATAAAAATATAGAAAACCGAACCTTAAAAAAACAACTGAAATATGATAACTTTTTCTTAGTAACGGTGAAAGGGTAACTCTTTCACCGTTATCCTTTCACCGTTACTAAGAAAGGGTCATCATATTTTAATTTTGTGTTTTGTTTAAAGTTTGGTTTTCTATATTTTTATCAGTTTTATTCTGCACTGAGGATGGTCAAGCAGAGATCTTAAACGGAATATTTGCATAGTTATTCAACTTTTCACTGGCTGTTATTGTCCTCGTTCTCTTCCTTTCTTCGCGATTTTATATTTTATCATGATTAGCAAGTGTGGTCTCGGAAATCATTTAACGAAATTTAGTTCAAGCTTTCAGGGAATGTTGAGAGGGTGTTTAAATTTATCAAAAACTATTAATTAGAACTACTAAATCAGAATTTTTATATTTAGATCTTTTCCACCAGATACATGAAAAACTGGTGAAATATTCATTATTTAAACCAAAACTTTGGCGATCAAAAACGAACAGAAATGAATTAAAAAAAATTTTTAAAGATAAGTTTTTCAAAGAAAAGTAAGAAGCCATATTAAATTTTTAAATTTTAAAACGAGAAAAAACTAATATTCTATTTAATTTTCCATTAAAATATTATATTTAAATATCCTATTAAGTCCAACTTAAAATACTAGAAACAGGACTTTAGCTACTACCCTTTTCTCCCTTCCCTAACCGCAAAAGTCTAAAGTTTGTTGCAGTTTACTGAAAACAAATTATATTATAAATATTTTCTTTTATATTTACAAAATTAAAAATAAAAATAGAAATTGCAGTGAAATAAGATTTAAATTGCTGAGTTTCTAAGAATTACTATCATTTTATTACAAATATTCAGTTTATTTTCTTAAGTACTTTCCAGTCATCTAGATTACTATTGTTATTTTATATTTATTTTTCATCCGCATTTTGAAAAACAAAAGTATAGTATTTAAGATATGTACAGTTTTCAATAAAATACAGATGACGCAACAAGCTTTAGACTTTTGCGTTTAAGGAAGAGGGAAAGGGCAGTAGCCAAACTCCTGTTTATAGTAAAATTTGTTCTGTTCAAGATTGACTTGAATATTCAGTTAAATTTTTTCCGCTACTTATTTATCTACATTAATACCTGCGATCTATATACTTTCAACGTCCGTTTATTTTAATTTTTGTTTCTTTTGGGTTTCAGTTATTCTTTGGTAGCATTTTTAATCGTTCGGAGTTTGAACCATTATAGAAATTTATACTTGTTGGTCTCAAGTTTAATAAAACTCTTTAAGTTTGTTTGAAAAATTTCGTTTTGGAAAGTCATTTTTGTTAATATGCATAAAACACGTCATTTTTTCTATTACTATGCATAAAACACATCCAATGTCTGACCATATCGCCTAACTTCCAGAATGTTTTTGATTTTCTAGTAACCAAGTGTGACAATTTCTGGATGTAATAATGACAGGTCTCTACTATGACTATTAAAACCATGGTTAATTCGCACCACTTAGTGGTTGCTATCATCTCAAGTTGCAGTAACTCTTTTGAGAAAGATAAAGTCAATTACTCAGTAACTCAAATGGCTTCAAGAGCAATTACAGATCAGGGACTTATGCAGTTAGTGAATTGTATAATCAAATAGGTTTAAATCATAGTCTTGGCTGCTGAGGGCTTGGATTCATAGGAAGAGAATAATTGAAAACTTAATTATTTCCTTTGTAAATATTTTTCTGGAAAAAGACAAGACCAAAAGGTGTTCAACTTACCGACCATAAGTAAATTCAAAGGTTAAACTAATGGTCAAACATAAACAAGGCTTAATTGGAAAAAAAAGAAAGAATAAACAAAGAAATTTATTTTATTAGATTTAATATTATTTCTATTAGATTATCTAGATTATCTAATTTCTAGTATTAGAAATTAGATTATTATAAAAAGTTAAAAAATGTTCCCGAAAATATGTGAAAACCAAAAATTTCATCTTTTCTAACATTTCATTTTGAAACAGTTAATTTACTTTGCTACACGGAAGTAATTGACATTTTGGCTTATTCTCGGAATATTGCAAAGTGCTTTTCAGGTTAAGACTACTTTATCATAAATTAAAAAATTGCGTCAAAAAAGGCAATAATAGCCATAGACTTACATTTCCATGCGTCATGAATCCTACTACAACTGGACCCAACCATGAAACCAGCATTGATACGCCATTTGTTATTCCAAACAGAGTCCCTGGTAAAATAAACGTATTTTAACGACTAAAATGCATATGAGCATAGCTAAAGATGGTCTTTGGGAGGAAGGGGAGGGGAATCATCTACGTTAATACAGAAGGACTTTAAACGGTAAAACACTGCTTCCACTTCATTCTTCCTAAAAATGAACAGTTCAAAGAGTTTGCTTTTTTGTTGAATGAAAATCAAGATACTTTCTTGATAAAGTAGTAAAACGGCATTTTCTTTTAATTCTAACTAGAAATTAAAGGCGAAAGAGAATGATCTCGATGTCTAATGATTTTATAGAAAAAAGCAAAATACTTTCTAGGACCAAAATTTCTATATTTATGGATTTTTACCTATCTTTAAAGAGAATCTTCTCTTGGTGAAACAGGTGATGATTGAAGCTCGTATGGGTGCAATTCACCCCCAATGGGAATATCTATGAGCATTTCAATAGAAAATGCGCTGAATTTTTAGTTTTTGGTCGGGTTGAGCTTTAAAAGTGGCCAAAGTTACCAGGACAGCTAAAACCAAAAGATTTATTTGAAAAATTCTTTGTTTCTAATTTTAATAGAAAAATATCTAAAACCATCCGACTTCAGGGAGGCAATTCGGACTAAATTCATGGCCTTTAGATTCTTGCTAACCAGACAGCTTCAGTCATTGCAAAAATATTTATTAAAAATGCCCAAAGGTTTCTCTGATGAAGGAAAAAATATATTATGTGCCAAACTTTTAAGTTTTTAAATCATTAAAAATTTACTTAGAAAAATAAAAACACTGATTCAAATGAGATTTTTTGGTTTAATGTCAATGATTGAGCCATCTAAGGGGCTACATGAAAGCATAAAAAAAAATACACCTTTGCTAAAATCCAAACGGATTTCTTTCAGGTTACATAAAAGAAGACTAGCGGCAAACACAAGGAAAAAAGAAGACGATCGAAAAACATACCACAGGCAGAAATAAACACCAATATAGATAAAAAAATAAATTAAATTATTATTTTTTAACAAATAAATATCTCAATAAATGACAAATTGCAGATAATAGCTTGAGCTGGAGCAAGTATGCAACCAACTGTAAAACATAGCAATTAACAGTAAACAGTAAATAACACACAGCAAAATATAGCAACAAAACAACAAAGAAAATATTTGAAAAAGCAAGAGCAAAAATCCTCGAATAACAAATAAAAGCTCGAATAAAAAGTCAGAAAGAAAAAAAACCTGATGAAAGTTTATAATGTTTGAATTGAAAGTTTAAAAAATACCCTTTTTAGAATTTTCATTGAAAAAATTAAAGGATGAAAAAAGAAAATTGTTCCTCTTGATAAATTCTTTTTTACTTCCCCTTAGATCATGAAGGTCAAAATCACTTGTCAAGAGGTATATTTAGGCCATACGTACTTGTTATGTTGTTTAATGCTTAAATCTTTAAATAAGGAAATTTAACATAGAAATTAAAAAAAAATCAATGTTTAAGATGAGAAGTTATAGTGAGGTCATCTGGCTAAGACATCTGGCTCCCTTCCCAAGATTTTTCAGGTGATTGTTTCCAAATTCAAAGGTAATAATCAAAGCTTATCGAATAAAGTATTAATCGATTAGACATTCAAATAAAGATACAATGTCAAGTCATTTTTTAAGATTTATTTTACCCGAGAAAGTTTTGTTGGTTATTTTTCTTATCTTTCACATTTTTTATTTATAAACAAAAGATGGGAGTCTTACTCTTTTCTCATATATGATATCAAATTATATTCATCTACAGATTTTGATATTTGAAATTTAGTGTGCTGGGCTTTTTAGATTAAAAATGCGTTGGAAATTGATTGGAAATTGTTAGAAAAAAGGAGATATTTTATTTCTTGTTAGTTAATTTACATCCTCCCTTCAGAAAAATACAATTAATATTATGTATCTTACTCGGTGAATGGATAGATCTAAAATTCACAAGTCCAATGCTGTAACTATTTAATCCTTCTTGCGCAAAATGCGGCTACAGGCTTATTGCAAAATCACTTCTTTAAGAGGAAATATATGCCTTAAGGTGATTGGTTAAGGTGTTTGGAATTTTGTTTTATAAAAAGAAAACTGACAAAAGCCAAAATTACCTGAAAAACTCGGTGCTATGTCTATGTGATTGATAAGCCAACCACCGTAGTTTCCAGCTTCAAGAACTTGTGACAACATCAACATTACAATAATTACTTGAATGTTGCATCTGGCACCTGCCATTACAAAGAGACACAGTGCTGGCCCTAAATGACCTGAAACAGAGTAGGAATTTACTTTTTGGATAATGAAACCGTATCAAATGGGGAAATAGAGTGCAATTTATTCTAAACGAATGCAAAGAAAAGCATTCAGCAGCACAACAAAGGAATACCTGCAAGAGCGTGCTTCTCATTACAGATCAACTTTTAGTTCCGTGTGCTATACTTATGAATAGCACATTTTTAAAGCCTATCTCAAGGCCCAGATCAAATTATAAAAATTTAAAATAAAATCAAGACTCCATTCTATCATCCATGTATTTTAACTTATTGTTCAACGTTAAATAGTCGAAAAGTCTGTATAGCTGTCTAAGATCAAAAGAATATCTTTGAGGAAGGTCTTTCATCCTGTGAGTCGTCTATTTGAAATAATTGGCGTAAATAAGCACAAAGAAGAGTGTTGAGGAGGACAGAGCCACCTTTATACAAAAAAGATTTTGTTCGATTTAAGTTTTAATATTCCTCCTCACATTCGGTGGAAAAAAAAGGTTTTCTTGAGTTAATTTTGGTTTTTCAAGTCATCCTGGAGTGACCTTTTGCCCTCCCCGTGTAAATTTTTCTTTGTAAAATTTCCCCCTGAAAATTTCCTCTTCAAGGAAAATCCTCCTCGTGGAAGTTCAAACTATGTTTTGAAGAGGTTTAGTGTGTTCTCCCTGGAGAATCTTCCCGTGGAAAATTTTCTCCCAACAATTCACCTCTTGAAAATCCTCTCCAAATATAAAGTTGAGCAGTCAAAAGAAAATTAGGGCAGATACGTATAACGAAGGAAAGCGTACATCAGCAATTATAAAGGACAGGTAGTGGGTCATTGTGTAGGTGGGGAAATGCTAGATGCCTAAAAGAGGGTTTTTCAATGCCAAAATTGCTTAAATTTTCAAAAGCCTTAAGATAAATATAGGAACCGAGGTGGTGTAGGAATTTTTATTTCATCCCCCTTTTTTAGACTAAGCCTGAATAAGAGAGCTGCAAGGTGATACCTCTTTTGTTGTTGCAGGAAAAGTTTTTCTGAAATTTATTTTAAAGCTTCATTTAACTAAGTTAATTCGTTTAATTTTTGTAGATTTGGAGACAATGATTTGTGTGCGCTTGAGCTATTATCAAAGAAGGTCTAAGGATCACGCTGATGGGAAGGGTAAAAAGACATGTCTCAAAAAGTACAATTTAAAATACGATATTTTAGTGTGTTTAAACATGTGTATAGAATGTACTAAAGTACCAGAGAGCCCTATTCTAGTGATCATGATTACTACGGCCACACAGGAGGTAAAAGGTTACATTTGGTGCCCAACTATATTAACAATATTCCACTCTCCATTTACCCGAAACTCTGTTGAAAAATACCATTAAAGAATTGTCCAACAAAGCGATTATTCTTTGAAAACCTTGACTAACCATTAAAATTTTGTCTTAAGTAAGAACGACTGCTGAAACACAAAGGGTGTTGAATTGGAGTTATGTATTTTTTGAAGGCACTGAAAAGCTTTAGAGAAACAACCATGGCATTGATATGGACGTGGTTTCCCTCAATTACGGAATAATTTTTGTTCATTTTAAGTGTTACTACCATTCCTTACTTTTAGTTGGAATGGCTTGAATTTGGCTTGTGTTTTTAGTTTATCATATAGGAATTATTTTTATATTTTTATTCATTTAATACTAGTTTTTGTATTTTGGCTAGTCAACATTGAAAAATAAGACTGAATTTGCTTTTCTCATTAGATGACTTGATAGATGTAGTAGAGCCTTTAATCTGACTCTACTTTCTTCTTTAATTCAGGATTTGAGGTCCAACTACATTCATTATTCCTTGGAAGTTTCAACTTAATCTCACAAGCAGTTCATTGGAAATGACGGACGTGCATAGTGTCTTTTGATTTATTCAGCTATATGTGTCGGCTTCTGAGAATACCTTTAGCAAAATGTTAGCATTTAGGCCTGACGAACGGTCCTTAGAAGCTTCTAGGTGATAAGACGATCATGACGAATCATTACTACCTTTTCTGCTATGAAGAAAACAGTAATAAGAACCATCAGTTAAAACTAAAAAGCAACATTATATTCTAAAATGAGCGAAATTCATTCTGCATATGAGGAGGATTTCCCTTCCTCAACCCCCTCACGGTAAAAAAAAAAAACTTTGGAGGATGCTCATTTGATCGGTAACGGATTATACAGTTTTTTGTTTTGTTTTTTTTTAATCCAAAAGAGATCGAAGAGCAACCAGTCCCATTCTAGAACCATTTTTGATATCTGGTCTTTTTCAATATCTGGGGAAAATTTTTCGGAGACATTTTCAGGGAAGGTGATTTTTTTGGTGTGCTCCACGGGGGTGGGAGTTTCAGGGGGATTTTTACAGGAAAAATATATTGGGGATGGCGAGGGGATATCAGCAGGAGGAATTTTTCGGTAAGAATATGCCTTGCATCATTTTGAAAAATACTACAGTTTGCAATTATCGGTAAAAGTATGTAGGGTATTTTTGTATTATTTAAGAAAAAAGTTTTTCTTTTTAATTTCATCCCTCCTTTTGAAAAAAAATTTATAGTCTGTTTTGTCTTTCTTAGGGAGGCGGGCAGCACAGTTTGCACATGGTCAACCTTTAGGAGATATTAGAGGGTTTTGAACAAGGGCGGGATGCTCAAAATACGGTCACAGCGCAATTTTATGCCACAGGAAGAAGAGAGGAATCTTCAAACGGGTATCCAGGATCCGTATTTTCTCTCAGCTACAGACCTTCCTTTTATTTTCATGCATGAAATAACCATATTCCCCGTTGATTTTTGAATTGAAAAGGGGAATAGTTGTGGGAAAATTCAAGTCATGGCCAATTGTAGAAAAAGCCAAGACAGATTGTCCAATTAAATGGGCATCAAGTGCGAAGTTAATTTTATCCCTTTAATTGCCGATTGTTACTGTCTTCCACTTATGCTACACTTCTCATGCATGTCACTCAACAATGCCAAACTAGAGTCAACCTGTTGAGGTTTTACCTTGCTGTTTTCGCAATTATAATTGCCAAATTGACAATTGTTGATTTTAACTGACGAAGGCAAATTGTTTATATCCAATTTATAGTCCAATTTTGCCTATATGTAGCCAAATTTGCCTATATATTGGCAGATATTGTCAATATATCCATACTTTAAGCGGCGGGCATAGGCTAGATGGGATGAGAGTCTGACTGTCACAAATCAACTATTTGATTAAACTTGGAATCCTGCAAGCCAAATATTCTGAACAATAATAAATTCTATGCAAAAATGAAATAGCAATTGCTAGATAAACTTGAAACTGAAAACAAATAATATGGTTCAAATTACCAATTATAGTCCAAATCTTTCTTACTGCTACAGTTGACAGCCATTTTCTTCTTTTACAAAGATCGGCAAGTGGACATAATATCAATGTTGAGATCCATGACAAAAAATATGGCAGAGCAAGAATGATGGCATTCTGAAATATAAACGTAAAATATAATGTAAAATAAACGTAAAATATACGTGAAATATAAATGTAAGGAGTCGTCTAACCCAAAGCAAAGGCCCTTAGTGTTTTGTAGGGCCTGTGAATCTTGGAAAATGGTCGATAAAATTATTTGTATTGCCATTTTCTTTGTGAGGTAAAAAACATGTCAACTTTTGAGATTCGCTTACTTTACTATAATTTATCCAAAACTTACATCAAGTTAGATAAGTATTCTTTTCTTGGTATGTAATAATTCTAGGTTTTTAAGGAAGTCTTGACCTCTTGATATTTACCACAGCTTTATTTATAAAAAGTGGTAGGATCAGTTTAATTTATGTATTCAAATAGTATTTAATTTTTCTACTAATTATTTTATGCATTTTTAAATTAATTTGAATAGAAATGGAAACCTGAAATAACCTTCACACTGCTCAATTATTTATTTTAAGGTTTTATACTGTTTTCATTTATGACCAGGGACAGTGCCAGCTAAATTTGCTTTGGAATTTATTAGCTACTTAAAAAGAGTATTTGATGAAAAGAAACAAGGCACGATAATCAAAAGTACAACATGTGCTTAAAATCAAGATGCGAAGATTTATAGCCAGTGAAAACTTGTGGCGAAACACCTGCATTTTTTAAGCTTTTGAACACAGCACAAGTCATTTTGGCAGCATGTTATTTTAGAAAAAGGACCCTTAATGTTCACAGAGACAAGGATAATATTTAAGTCTTCATTTGTTTAGATTTCATTGTTCTAAGCTATTATATGAGCAACTCATAAAAGTAATCTATGCTTTTTACAAGAACCATTTTGGGTATGTAGTCTTTCTAAGAGACATCTCCAAGCCATCTAAGCTAGTTAGTCGTGATTTTCAAACTGGGTGGGGAAAAACCTCTTCGTTAAGAAAGTTCGTTAGTTGCTGCCTTGTCACCATTTTCACCAAATAAAAAACAGTTTTTTCTTGTTGATACCCTTGAAGAAATAATGACGAGCATTGAACCTCAGTTTACAATTCGAAAAATCAACCTTTGGTTGTTGCTTCGAGATTGTACAATTTTAAACAAATATGGCATAGAGACTGCGCATTCCTAGACAATAAAATTGGTTCAAATTACAATAGGAAAGCAGAATTAAGTTAAATTTCCTTTTTATGGCAAATGGGATAAATAAAAAAATCGAACGGAGGTAAACTAAAAATGGCATCTTCAATGGCATTTTTAAAGAAAAATTAGTGGGATATATAATAAGACATACGTTTGATAGCATAAAATAGTATTAAATCATTAATATTATTTTTCTTATATTGATTGATGTGGATTAAGGAAGAAGCTGAGTGGTAAGTTTGTTTTCGACGTAGCACCTTAAATTACTGAACTCCTTTAAATTATTTTCAGAGTGAACTCTCTGAAAACAATCTAGTGAATAATCTGGAAGTTCATAATTTTGTCAATAACTCAAAAAGTTATTTATTTTTTGTTTAAATAGGCTATTTACAGTCACATTATTTTAGTAATTCTACTGAAGACGATCACTGCAAATATGGTCGAAATATCTGGACTTTTGTACCTCTTTTTCTACTGTCTGAATAAATGGATTTATCCCATTTGAAACTTTATTTGTTCGTGTTACGCGAGTGGTAGTAGGGCAGAAGATATTTTAGCTATGCTTTTTATTGTTTTTTTATTCTCGTCTAAGGTTGCCGTAAATGATTTTTTTGGTAAATTTGTTTTGTTATCCCTTCTCCATATCATCCTGTGGTATTTAGAGGGAACTTGGTTAGGTTAAGTGATTTTCTAAAAATTAGGATGAAATAAATAAAGTAAATAAATAAGACCTTGTATTAAAATAAATAAGTAATCTTTTCGCAAAAGCAAATATAACCACATCTGATCATACTGTCCAAAGACCTTGTGTATAATCAACATTATATTTCATCTGGTGTTTGTTCAACCTGCAGACGTGTTGTAAATCCTAAATTTAGTTTATTGAATTATTCAGTTTTTAGTTATTTAGTTTATTCAGTTTATTGAGTTGTAAACATTCAATAAACTGAGTTCTGGAATATATCCTGGAATATAAGTATTTAAATGCCTTCATGACACATAGTTATGATACCAGTTTGGCCATAAACATACGATTGTTGTAGCATGCTGATTAGATCAGTTAGAATTAAATACTATACTTTATGTTCTTTTTTACAACTTTAAATATTGTTTTCGTTTTCCTTTTCCCTTGAATCAGTACCAAATATAAGACATAAATGACTTTTTATAGACACTTCGGATTAATTTTATTGAATCTTAAAATTGGGTTTATTGGGTTGTAAATTAATTGTCTATTTAAAAAAAAATTCTTTCTATTGCCAAGATGCTAGTAAGATATGCTTACATGAATTAACTCTAACACTTGGAAAATTGTTAAACTCGTTTTCTAGTTCTAGTTCAACTACCGAATTTGACCGTTAAACCATACATTTTTTCATAAAATGAATAATGGAACAATATTATTGAGAAGAACTTTGAGTAGAATAAATAAGGAATAAAGTGTTGGAGCAGAATATTAAATGATAGTCTTATCTCCATAATTCCCCTTAATCCAAAGGCTCCTACTGCTACTATATATTAAGGTAGGGTATATGCCATTCTTCCACCGAACTGGGAATTATGCTCTCAATCATACAAGCCCTATTACTACTAATTAACTATGAAACAATGTATATATATATATATATATATATATATATATATATATATATATATATATATATATATATATAAATAAATAATGTATATATATATATTTATATATATATATATTTATATATATATATATATATACTAGCTGTTGGGGTGGCGCTTCGCGCCACCCCAGCACCTAGTTGGTTGGGCTCTACGTGCCCCCCAAGCCCCCCCGCGCGCGTAAGTCGTTACGCGCCATATTAGTTACGCGCCATTGTAGCTGTGTCCCTGTGTCCCACCTGTGAATAGAGATAGATATAAATATATATTTTTAACTACGTAAAACATGCGAATATACAACATTCTTCGCTGTCCCATTGTCTGTGCATATAAATAGCATTTATATTTATATGTCTGTGCATATACAAAGCCTTATGTACTAATAATGACGTCATATGCAAACGCTCTTTTTACAAACAAACAAACATGCATACACACAACTCGCTTCGCGCCACCCCAACACCTAGTTGGTGGGAAGCTTTGCGGCCCCCCCAAGCCCCCCCGCGCGCGTAAGTCGTTACGTGCCATATTAGTTACGCGCCATTGTAGCTGTGTCCCACCTGTGAATAGAGATATATATAAATATATATTTTTAACTACGTAAAACATGCGAATATACAACATTCTTCGCTGTCCCATTGTCTGTGCATATAAATAGCATTTATATTCCCTGTGTCCCGGTCGTCATTTGTGTCCTAGTGTCCCAGTTTGTATTTTCTCTTTGAGTGTCCCCGTCGTCATTTATATTCCCTGTGTCCCAGTGTCCCGGTTGTCATTTGTGTCCCGGTCTGTAATTTCTATTCAAACAATCCCTGTGTCTCAGTCGTCAATTATATATCCCGCCTTTGCCCCCGGCGTCCCCGTTGTAGTTGTTTCCCTGCGTCCCGGTCGTCATTTATATTCCCGGTCGTGATTTGTGTCCAGGTGTCCCAGTCTGTAATTTTTCTTTGAGGTTCCTGGTCGTCATTTATATTCCCTCTGTGTCGGTCGTCATTTGTGTCCCGGTCTGTAATTTATCTTTGAGTGTTTTTTCTTTTTAGTTTTTTTAGTTTTTTACATTTTTTCAGTTTTTTTTTCTTCTTTATTTTTCAGCGTCACTATGAAGTATATATCGCCGAACCTTTGTTTTTTAACTTAAATCTGGTAGGCATTGATGACCTTATCCAAGTCAAAATCCCAAACCCAATCATCATCGCTATCATTTTCAGTTTTGATATGTTTGACTCTCGCTTTCCAGGTGGATTTTCATCTAACTGCGCGGTTTTGCGTTCTTTAGCCGCAAGCCTGTTTTCTTGCTGATCTTGTGATTCCTCGGCACGCTTTCTTTTCTTACTTTCTCTATCAGCTGCAAGCCTGTTTTCTTGCTGTTCTTGTGATTCCTCGGCACGCTTTCTTTTCTTACTTTCTCTATCAGCAGCAAGTTTTTTGGCATAGACTCTTTGAGCAGCTTCCTCGGCTGTTGCCATTGTAGGTTCTTCAATCATTTTACAATTACACATTTTTCCGTGAACGCATGTCTTAAATACCATTAATGACGTCACCGTCAAAGCAAAAATGACGACAACTAATTTCATGACGTCAGCCGACACAGAAACATGACGTCACCTGATCCACAGACAGACCGACAACTTATTTTTATATATATAGATAGATATACATATTTATATATATATTTATATATATATATATATATATATATATATATATATATATATATATATATATATATATATATATATATATATATATATATATATATATATATATATATATATATATATATATGTATATATATATATATATATATATATATATATATATATATATATATATATATATATATATATATATATATATATATATATATATATATTGTTGTAAGTATATATAAAGAAATAAAAACACGTGTAGAATGAAGAAGAATATACAACGCCGTATCGATCACACTTTATTTGACATTGTTCCGTTTTATATGAAGTCCGTTTTATATTAAGCCTGCCACCTATTATACCTCCCACCTTTACAAATCCGAAAAAATTCCCTCCCCGATTCCAGGCAGACAGTTGTAGGACAAAAGCACACAAAGAGATTCAAACACCTGTTCATTCTACAATTTTAATTTTATTTTAAGCAACGAGAGAGAAAAAATAGTCCTTTTCGTGTCAAACTCCAAAAAACTTAAGATATATACTGGCAGGTACAACAAATGCCTGATATTTTTAGTTGTGCTCCCAGATTCATGTAATCCTACCATAACTCCCGTGAAGCGGCTAAATGACAAACAAAATGGATTTAACACCAGTCTTCTATTGCTTTTATTTTTTGAAGCAAGAAGAAAAGATGAAGAAAAATAGAGAAAGAAGAATAGAAATATAAAAAAAACTTACACTTTTGATGTCAAACCCGAAAATAGTCTTGAGGTATACTGGCAGGTCAACAAGAAGGATGAGGAATCCCCAATTATGACCAATATTTGCTATCAAAATTGCATAAAATGGCATTGATGTCAGAATGGATTTCCACGGTATAGGCAAAGCCTACAAGTAAAATCCTATTGTATTTTAGGAGATTGCAGGTCGCTGTTATTTCTGACAATTTTATTGAAAATGCTTAAGAGTAGGCAAAAATATGTTTTTCAACTGATAATTGGAAGAAAAGTCTGAACAGTTTTGGAGTAGCTAAAAATGTCTTGTGTTAAATGGCATGATTAATTTAGAACAAATTAGGACTACAAAAAAAGGTCTAAAGGAAATTATAGTTACAAACTGAAATATAATTCCTAGTAAATTAGTTTATCATGTAAAACACGCTTATGTGATACAAAGTCTTAGCTTAATAAGGCGAAGAAAACTATTCTAAGCAATGGCAATATTTTTTTTTGTTTTAGGCAGAAAGAAAACTTACGTAGTTAATACATACTTTAAATTTACCTAACTTTCAGCACGAATATGCTTTATCTACTTACATAATTGGTAATTTTGATAACTACAGAGAAAATGGGAGGAACAGTTATTTATTAACTGGTTTGTACAACAAATATGTGAAAGTGAGTACCGATCAGGGCTAGCTTTGATGTTAGAACACTGGAAACTCAATATTGGCGTCAGTAATTTGCCGCCCCATCTTTTTTTCAAACAGTTCGTGGTAACGAACTGTAGTAAGGAGCGACCCGCCTCAATAGGAAACGAAACTCTAAAAAACGGAATTTTCATGCTAAAATATACATCAAAAGAATCAAAATTTCATGCTGATTTTAAATATATAAGTTTCATCAAATTTAGTCTTTGTCATTAAAAGTTACGAGCCTGAAAAAATTTCCCTCATTTTAGAAAATAGGGGATAACACCCCTTAAAAGTCACAGAATCTTAACGAAAATAACACCATCACATTCGGCGTATCAGAGAACCCAATATCAAGCTCATATCTACAAAAGTGTGGAATTTCGTATTTTTTGCCAGAAGACAAATCACGGGTGCGTGTTTATTTGTTTTTTTTCCCCAGGGGTCATCGTATCGACCAAGTGGTCCTAGAATGTCGCAAGAGGGTTCATTCCAACGGAAATGAAAAGTTCTAGTGCTCTTTTTAAGTAACCGAAAAAATTTGAGGGCACCTAGGCCCCCTCCCACGCTCATTTTTTCTCCAAAGTCAACAGATCAAAATTTTGAGATAGCCATTTTGTTCCGCATAGTCAAAAATCATAATAATTATGTCTTTGGGAATGACTTACTCCCCCACAGTCCCTGGGGGAGGAGCTGCAAGTTACAAACTTCGACCAGTGTTTACATATAATAATGTTTATTGGGAAGTGTACAGTCGTGTTCAGGGGATCTTTTTGGTTTTAGGGGTGGGGTGGAGGGGAGGGGGCTATGTGGGAGGATCTTTCCTTGGAGAGATATGTCATGGGGGAACAGAAATTCAATGAAAAGGGCGCAGGATTTTCTAAAATTACTATTAAAAAACAATGAAAAAATAAACATGGAAAAGTTTTTTCAATTGAAAGTTAAGAGTAGCATTGAAACTTAAAACGAACAGAGATTATTACGCATATGAGGGGTTCTAAAAATACTTTAGCATACAGAGCGAGGTATTTAGGAGGAGTACCTCACTCTTTATGCTATAGTATTTTTAGTAATTTCAACTATTTATTCTACGGCCTTTCTGATTCAGGGGTCATTCTTAAAGATTTGGGACAAAACTTACGATTTAGTGTAAAGAACGAGGTATTAACGAGGGTACAAACCCCCTCATATACACAATGAAAAAAAATAAAGAATATAAAAGTTTGTTACGTAAGTTAATTCTTAAGTTATTTATATTTTTTACTAATAAAACAATTCGTTAAAAATTAAAATTTATAGTTGCCTTCTTATGTAACCGAAAAATTGCATGGCAACTAGGCCTCCTTCCCCATCCCTTACTTCTCAAAATTGTCTGATCAAAACTAAGAGAAAGCCAAAAAAGGAATTAAAATGCAAATTTCATTTTAATAATTTATGTGTGGAGAGCCAAAATCCAACATGCAGTAATTCAAAAACGTTCAGAAATTACATAAAAAAAACTAGTTTTTTTAAGTGAAAGTAAGGAGCGACACTAAAACTTAAAACGAACAGAAATTACTCCGTATATGAAATGGGTTGTCCCCTCCGCAATCCCTCGCTCTTTACGCTAAAGTTTGACTCTTTGCCACAATTCTGCTTTTTAAAACAATTAAAAGCTTTAGCGTAAAGAGCGAGGGATTGCGGAGGGGACAACACATTTCATATACGGAGTAATTTCTGTTCGTTTGAAGTTTTAATGTCGCTCCTTACTTTCAGTTAAAAAAACTAGTTTTTTTTTATGTAATCTCTTGGTAGAAACTGAAGCTTCGAGAGCATATTTTTTTTTTGTACGTATGCAGCGTCCGTGGCAAAGAAATTATAGACTCCTTTAGGGAAAAGTTGGATGAAATAAAAGAGAAATATCTTTTCTCTTCGTGAGTATTTCTTTAGTTACAGTTCGATAATTCTATCCAGTTTTATCTTACGATTCAAGTTCAAAACTTGAAAATACTATTTTCTTAATAAGGAAGGGGATGGGAGGGCGTGAAAAAAACAGATCGTAACCGTCTGTCACGAAAGGGAATACAGTACAGCTTCAATTTTGTGTGTAAGCTCAACAGAAGTTGGAGCAATAATTTATGCAACTTATAGCACCTATAGTAAACATAGCTAATAAAAATCATTCCGTCTGCGGGGAATCTCAATTACTTTCAATTTGGTTTTGCCAACGTAATATTAGGTCTTTTACGCAGGTTGACATGTTACTCATTATTTCTTTCACTGCTCTAGCCTAAACAATGCTGTTAAACCTAAATATTTGCCTTTAAAAAATCCCTGACATGACGTGTGTAAAAATGTGCGAAATTACTTTCCAGTTACAATGTTATATCAAAATTTCACACATATATATATATATATATATATATATATATATATATATATATATATATATATATATATATATATATATATATATATATATATATATATATTTGATATAAATATAATACTCACAACAAATACAATTTGTGCTCGAGAAACTTTAACTATTACCATTCTTTACTTTCTGTTCCAAAAATATGTGTAATTTCTTAGCATTATTTTCTTTTCCCAATTATCAGTTTAAAGAATGCTGGAGACCATTATCATTAGTTCCTCAGTTACAATAATAAATATTTCTTTTGAGTAAAAGCGTTTGTTTACCAAACTATACAAGACACTTTATTTAACCTTGCTGTGGTTTAACTTGGCATAATATTCTTTGAAACTTTCAATTGTTCAATAGGATTTAAAGAAATTATTCTATTAGATTTTCTTGATTCGATTCCAAGTTCATTAAGAGTAAATAGTCTAGCCATCAATATGAAAAAGAAGAGGAAAAAAATTGTAGAGAATTGAATTATAATGGCCCTTTTAATTTTATTTTAGAGTGTGGAAAGGTGAGACTAAAAATTTAAGGGAGGGCCTTGTAAATCTGTCTTTTATACTAATTTAGAGAAAATGCTCATTTTAAACCATGTTAGACCAAACGCTAGGCAGTGGGTATAACTAATACTCTCTACAGCAATTAGTTGTGATTCTCGTCTGAAATTATATTCCTATGTGTATTACCACATCTAGAAGTGTATCCAAAAGGAACTGAGTGTTGCCTTTTTATTAGAAACTACACCCTACAAAAAAAGCTGTCAAACATACAATTTTATATTTTGGCAAAGAAAAGACTGACAATTACATGAAAAAGTACGATATAATTTTGTAGACAATATCTACCTGTAGTGTGTGCTATTATATCTTCTATATGTTTAATTGTTTTTCCAATTTTAGGTGTGATAGAAATTAATAAATCCCTATGTAAGATATCCAGTAAAAACTGAGCCATTTACAAGATTTCATGAGGTCATGAAATATCTTGATTTTCATTTCCACCTTATTTTGGTTTTTGTTTACATTTTTTTTTTTATGGAAAAGCTTGAAATCTCTAAAACGAATAAATTATAAAATTTGAATAGCAAAATGCGTCACCTTTTTAGATACATGTGCATCTTTAGCAATTTCTTTTGTTATGTGGATTCTTTCTGTTTCACTGATCCTAGGATGTTCGTCAGGATTGTCATGAACTAGCAACAGCCAGAACACAGCCCAAACAATGCCAAAACAGCCTTCAATATAAAAAACAGCTTCCCAACCAATATTCTCGATAATTAAACCGGTCAAAAGGAGACCTGATACTGTACCAAGCTCTGCACCTAAAGGGAAAAACGTCAAGAAGGGAAGTAAATATATAAAAAAGGAGGTTCAAAGTTTGCCTCAGAGAAAAAAAAGACAATGAACAAAATCTACAATTCTCAAGCAAAACCATAAAGCAATTTACAAAATCCTAAACAAAAACGCTAGTTGATTGGTTTGACTACTTTTAGCTGTAGCTAATCGACCCACTTTTGTCAAGGTGTAGCATAGATTTTTTTTATTGGGCTATAATGTATTGACTAGCCAAGCCCTAATTGCTTATCCAAACGAGTTTTAAAGAGACTGAGAGATTTGCCTGCTTTTCAAAAATTGGAGGTCAGATCTAAAGAAAGTTTTCCTTTAAATCGAATTTTAGTTTTGACTAATTAAACCGTTGTTTCGCTTCTTTCGAAACTAAGCTCAATCGATGCTTATTGTAAAATATTTCGGTTTTGATTGATAACAATTATAATCAGAGGCACCAGTAGTTGTTAGTTCTTACTATGCTGGTCTTATCAAGACAGTATACCTAAAAATACATTTGCTAATATTTTACTCGAAGATTTTTTTGATTTTTTATTTTGAATGTGCGAAACAACTATCGATTAGCACAGAATAAAAAGTAAAAAGCTGAAGAGAATGGGATTTCAGGTGTTTTATGTGTACTGCAGACTTTGATACCTATAGACAATTTGAAGGAGTCATGAAATTTTTAAAAGTAGCTGTGATGGCTGGGATTGCCATTGGCGTTTTTAAATTTGCACCAAGTGCGTATGACTGACCCGTAAGCTATTGCGTAAGTAGTATCGCCATATGGCTTCCCATGGGAGCCATATCCCTTCTTTTACTGGGAGCCACATGCCATTATTTCATGACAGCCAGCAGATGTTTGTTAAGTCTTAGGGAATGCTTACTCTTGCTTTTATACATCTCGGAGTTTTTTTTCTGAACGAAGTGTCAATTCTTTAAAAAACCTTCAAGGGGCCCCAATAAATCAGGATTTCTAAGTTTGTTACATAATAGAGAGTCCTTAAAAAACCTTCAGGGTCCCTGTAAAGTCATGACTTCCTTGAGTTTCACCAAATGGTTTCTTTTTTAAAATCCTGTGAAGACTAGGTCTTGTTTACTTCGAGATTTAAAACATTGTTATGATTAAAAACCTTCAGGGAGTTCTTAACCCGAGGATTTCTAGGATTGTCCTTTAAAAAACCTTATAAAAAACCTATATATTGATGCATATCAGCCATTTCGTGCTAGTAAATTGTGCAAGTAGTTGTTTTCAGTATGGAGAACCCTTATACAGATTCTTGATTTTGTGGAACGAATGACCCCCGAGGATTTCTAAGAATGCTCTTGAAAAAATCTTCAGGGCTTGTATGCTTCAGGATTTCTAAGTTTTTTCTCTAAAAGACCGTCAGGGGCTTCTTCACGTCAGAAATTTTTTGAATGTACTTTGAAAAACCTTCAGGCCCCAACCAAATATAGATTTTCTTTTAAGGACTTTAATGGAGCCATCCTCTAAAGTGAGAGGCACAGTCCTTACATTATTCCAATATATTCATGCATATCAGCCATTTTGTGCTAATAAATTGGTAGTCATTTTCTATATGGAAAACCTTTATACTGACTCTTGATTTTATAGAACGAAGGACCCCCGTTATTTCCTGGAAAACAGAAGCCTCGTCCGATACTATTCGAATAGGTAACCAAATATGTCCATTGTCCCTGTGGTGTATAAAAATGGCTATTAAAACGGAAATTTCATTTATTTTCAAAAAGTTTCATATTATTCTTAAATCGATTCCTATAGAAATTTGAAAAAAGATTGGACTTCTGCTTGTATGATTGTGAGTCTGTCTTTCCATACTCTCCAAACCAACCAATTTTTCAGCTAAATAAATCTGTATATTAGATAAACATCTAAAAACCCTATCTTCCATGCTATTGCATAGTTCTCTCAGTGATAGAATAATCTTATTATCTCGTACATTCATCAAAAGTGATTTTAAGCAAGTTTGTCCAATGGCATAAGTTTAGTTAAACTGTTAATGATGTAAAGGCCTATTTTCTTCTTGACACTGCTATTATATAGGAGGGGAGAATCCCATTGTTTGTGCATGGTTTTTTCAACGGTTTGTGCATGATTTATAACGCTTATTATGCCCCTGTGCTTTAGTTTTTATCAGGCATGGCTCATCTGTTTCATACTCTGCATCAAGATCACCATACTCTGCATGCAGCTTATTTCAGATATTGCAAATTCCTCCTCCAGCTTCCTAAATGGAACTGAAAAAAAAATAATTGTTCGATTTGGTTTAATAGATGAGCCTTCTAGGATCTGGTTTTTTAGTGATGATTTATTTAAAAAGAGTATCAACTTTGTTCACGTTTACGACCCTCTGCAGCCTTTTTTTCCATATTGATACTGGTTAATTAGTCCATGTTTCTTTTTCTTGTTTAAATTTTTTTCCTTTGCTGTTTATCGTTTGTGTTTTTGTTTATTTATAATACTCTGTACTTTGTGTTTTTTATACTCTTACGGTTAATAAACTTTATGTATTGTCTGTTAAATTAATGCATTCAGACAAATCGGAACGAATTACTTTAGGACACGTACCTTACATAGCATCAAATAACTACTGAAAGTAGACTTGCTTATATATACTAACTGCTCTTATCTGGAAAATATCAACCTAAACGCTTACATAAATGTATTTTATCAATGAAGGAGGTGGATAGTATTCATTACACTAAAAAAGCAAGGACACGTTCTTTCTTGACAACAATAGTGTGCCCCGTCCTTCACTAGTTCTAACTTTGACCGTTTACTGATTCTATAGGTTTTTCACATAGAGGGGCTTGTAATACATATTTCTCATAAATTTTCATTAAGCTACTTTTTCAATATGTTGAAAAAAAAGGTTACGAAAATGAGACGGGGATTACATACTTACCCTGAGACGGTATTTTGAGGTGCTTACGAGAACCTATTTTATTACCCTTTAAATAAGTAAGAACTAAAATTCTCATACGGGGTGTAATGGCAATTTTTTTTAAGCTTTTCTTTGGAAAACTACTTGCATGAAAATTTTAGAGTTTAAAAATTACTTTGCATGACAGACAGGAAGGGGGAATTAAAATTTAGTTTCTATGATATGTGCAAAATTACTTGAAATGGTGTATCGTTACTGAATCATATAGCAGCGTAATTACAGCAAAAATATGACGGGTAGGGAAAAACGGGAAAAGAGATTTTTTTGCATCTTTAACGTCATGCAAAATTACAAATCATTTTGAATTAATCCGAGCTACTAAAGTAAAAGGCATAAAAATAGTTGGAAGTAATGATGCAAAACAATGAAGCGCAAAAGATATCTATGGCTAGAAAACATGTGACAATGAGCATCACGCCGAATACTTCAAATCGTAAATGAAATATGCGATTAGAAGCAACGAAGAGAATCGCAACGATTTCCAAAAGAAAAAAAATCCTAAGAAATGGATGATTCTTTGATGCATTAAAAGGAAGGAAGAATTGAATTAGTGCCAGAGTGTGTTAACTCAATGAAAATTGCTTATTTAACTCCTCGTGACTTAAAACTAAAGAATAATGAATACTCCCTTTAAACGAGCAACTGTGTGTTTATTTATGCATGTAAGCAATTTTTTTCCCTTGAAAACGATTTTGGATGAATCAAAACAGCTAAAGAAAAATTTCTGATGAGCAACAAACATCACTACAAATCCCAAATGAAATAATAGACAACAAAATTTGCAGTTAAAGGAGAAGGAATAGTAAGAAATACAACTATTCTGAGAGAAAAATTAATACTATAAAATACTTTTTTGCTTTTTGATGCATTAACAAAAAGGAGGTATTGAATTCATGACAAAATTTCTTATATTATACTAAAAGATTAGAAAATGAAATATAAACAAGCCTGTCACGTGCTGAGTTCTGCGAACGCAGGCGAAGTCTGTGCACTCGTTATTGTTATTATAAACATGCTATTATAAACATAAGAGGTTTGTATTTTACACTGAGGTTTCACGTCATGCTACATATGTTTTCTGTGTTTTTCTGTAGTCCTACACCTTTAATGGTCCTACTTAAGAAAACGATTTTTATGTCCCATGATAGCTAAGATACATTTTTTTTCTTATTACCAATGATAAAATTTAAATTTACAGTGGATTTTCTTCATAGCAGCTATACGTTAGAAAAGAGGTTTAGATCAACCTCTAAGAACAATTAAATCAAAGCTACGTTGGTTCATGCGTTTGTTTTGACTCGCAAGTATGCCGAAATATATGTTAGCAATACCCACACAGATATGGCATGTACAAAGGGATATATTTGTGAAATGTCACGAATTTGTAAAATAAAGAGAAAAAGACCGGACCGTATGGAAAATGCGAGATATCATGCTTGTATAAGAAGTTATAGGTAAGATATTTTTTTGGGGGGAGGGGGATTTTGAAAGTATGCAGGGCCGAGTAGCCCACTGCGTATGTGTTTTTTTGATAAAGTCAATTCATTCAATGATATCTCTGAGATTGAAAGAAAAAAACTGATTAGAAAAAATCGATACACATATACTTTTTACCCTTAATTTAGAAATTAAATTCCGTATTTTATAGACCCGTGAATAATCCTTGAGTCCTTGAATTTTATTAAGTAAAAACCCAAAAATTATTTTAACATAGAAAATAAAGAACGAATACCTCCGTAAACAATGGCCGAAATAGTGCTACGCTCATTGGGCGGAATCCACTTTGCTATCATTGGATGCATAGACGGAAATGATGGACCCTACAAAAAAAATGTTTCCTTGCAGCAAAAAAATTAATTAATTTTTAGCCAAGAAAACAATCACTCGTCAAAAGATAAAATTGCGACTAAAGCCAATAGTTTGAAAGATGCACCTGAGCACAACATAGACTTTTCAGTTCGCGTATTTCTTGGTTCGGAAGATTAAACAAATCTATCAAAGACCTGCTTTAGTTATATATTATTTTTACAAATGGTGAATACTGTACCTTCGAGCATACACTCTTTCACAGGTGCTTTTGAGGCCCCCTGACTCTAATTTTCGTGACACTAACTCATGGTCTGAGATATAATTTTGCTTCAGTGTTGCGAGCAAAAACTACTTTTACAGTTTTAACTCAACTTTTTTAAGGTAAGGGAATATTTCATTTTTATTTAGTCCTCATATAGAATTCACGCTACATTTTTTTTGCTTTTTTTTGTTTTTATGCCTTTAACCAGGCAGACTCCATGGGTAGCCTAAGAAAAATTAAGCAAGTTAAGGATCTTTTGGAGTCACTGTAAACTTACCTAAAAAGTTTTTAATTAAAACCTCTGAATTTTCAATAGCACGCTAAAACATGAATGCACATTTTTTTTACTAAACATAAGAAATCGCATGCTTAAACTAAAGTTATTAGCAATAATTTCAGCTCCAGTGTTTTGTTTTCAAGTTGTTGTACCCTTAATCATTAATATTTTTAATACGTCTATGCACCAATTGAAGCAAACACACAGGACACCATTTTGGAAGAGGGGCGCAAGTTCCTAATAACGGTCTAGTCAATCCTAGGTCTTTTTGTTTGGAAATCTAGACCCGTTATGTTCACTGTTATGGAACGTCGTAAGGTGAAATCAAGGATTCAAACTTAGCGGAGCAGAGGGGATCTAGTCTCTTTTATGTGAGAATTTATAATTGAATCATTTTATTAAATATATAAAAGAAATATTGCATGAAGAAAAACGTTTCGATTTGACATCTTTCCATATCTGGGTGTCAAATTTGCATAGTTGGAAGTTGCAGGAATAAAAATTGGTAATAATAAAACCCTCAGCATGCTGATTCTTTGGATTCCCTAGGCAGTGACTCAGTAGAGCTATGATTAAACCGAGCTTAAAGTAATCCATGCTTTTCAAACAGTTTGCGGTAACGCACTATGTATAAGGAGCAACATGGCTTGATAGCCACCAAAACTCTAGAAAACAGAATTTTTATATCAATAAATGCACAGAAAGAATTGAATTATTATGCTGATTCAAAATAGACAAGATCTATCAACTTTACTTTTGCCCATCAAAAGGTAAAAAACCTGAGAAAAATTGGCCTGGTTTTCGATAAAGGGAAAAGCACCCCCTAAAAGTCAGGTAATCTTAATGAAAATCACATTTTCAGATTAAGCGTATCAGAGCATCATTCTGTAAATGTTTCAAGCTCTTATACACAAAAACGTGGAATTTCACATTTTTTGCCAGAAGAAAGATCACGGATGCGCATTTATGTGTTTTAGTTTTTTATTATTTTCCCATGGTTGATCGTATCAAATCAATCATCCTAAACGATTGATAGAGAGAGTACATTTGATTGGAAACAAAAAGCTATAGTGCCCTATTAAAACATGCAAAAATATTGAAGGACAGCTTGTCCCTACCCACACCCCTTTTTACCCAAAACTCGTCTAATAAATATTTGAGTTATCTATTTTCTTCAACATAGTTATAAGATCTAATAACTCTATGTTATTATTACAGGACATTGACCCCCAAAAATGAAGGAATTAGCTCCATACCCCCTGGGGGAAGGGTTACAAGCTATGAACTTTAACCATTGGTACATATAGTTTTTGTTTGTGTGATCGTATCGAACCATTGATCCTAAAGTATCGACAGAGAGCTTATTTGACTGGAAACAAAAAGCTACAGTGCCCTATACGTGAAAACGTGAAAAATAAGCTATACGTAAAAAAATATTGAAGGACAGCTGGTCCCTTCCCACACCCCTTTTTACCCCAAACTCGTCTAATAAGCATTCGAGGTATCTATTTTGTTCAAAATAGTTAAAAGATCTAATAGTTATTTCTTGTAATTATTATTACAAAACATTGACCCCCAATAGATGAATGAATGGACCCCATACCCCCGGGAGAAGCACTAAAAGATATGAGCTTTAACCATTGTCTATATACAGTTTTGTTTTTGTGAAGTATACATATGTTTTTACGAGAGGGATTTTCTGTGGGGGAGGGGTATTTTCTACCGGGAGGATTTTCTGATGGGAGGGAAGTTCCTGGGTGTGTAATTTCTAAAGGAAATTTTACAAGGGGATAAAATTTGCCAGAAGTCATACAGAAAATTCCTTCTAATCGTCTTACTTTATGTTTGCAAACTTCATTTAATGTGTAGAAATTCTGTTGGGGAATCCATGGGCAAATTTCTCTATGGGAGAATTATTACCAGGAGAAATGTTCCAGGGGGGAATTATCAACGGCAGAAATTCTTAGAGGGAAAATTTTGCACGGTAAAGAATCTCAATTTTTCAAAGGATTTCTTAGGAATTCTTTCCTCATAGGGGAGGGGGGGGGGTTTCTGAAATGATCTGAAACCTGATCTTAAGTTAATGAAAACAAGCATGTTGAGGTGAAATTTTTCGGGCAGAATTTTCAGAGGGTGGAAATTTTCGGCCAAGATGGAAATGTCTGTGTGGGGAGGGGGGAATTTGGCATCAGCAACTAATCAGAAGTATCAGTGGTTTGTTATATAGTAGGAAGGGGGACAAATGCCTAATGTCTAAAAAAAAAAACTTTTGTGCTAGGGTTTTAAAACCCTAACATTTGTGCACTTTTTGTCAAAACATGGGTGAACATAGAAGTTTTGGTTTGGAAGGGAGGAAGATTTTGGGAGTGAGGAAGTATAAATTAGTCTCTGCCCCTCACCCTGCAGTTGCATTGAGCCTTAATATAGGTAGTGTCAAATGATAGCAGCCTTCTTATTACAGATTTTCTTAAACTCAAAATATTACTTTAACTTTCAGGTTGGACGTGTAAAAATACTGCAAGGAGATTTTCAACTACTCTATGATGCCAGCTTCAGAAAATTAACCAAGTCTAGTTTAAATATTTTATAGAGTAGTTTATGTAATAAAACTAACTAGCTAACAACTCACCAAAGCACTAAGCCACCAGAGGCAAATACAGCTGCGCACACTCTTCCATCATCTCAGTCTATTCAAAGCCTATGTCTTTACACCCTCCCAGGAAGGTCCAATTTTTCTTAAATCTTTCTTTATGATATCCTCCTACCCTAACTGCAGATGAACTGACCTCCGTTTATTCCTTGACGGCTGACTAAAAAGGAAAATATTCGGTAATCTGTCATCCTTCAGACACGGGACGTGCCCTTGCAATCTCAACCTTTCTCTCATTATAGCCTTAAAAAGTAGAATTGAACCACACTTTTCATATAGGCTACTGTTTGAAATACGGTTCTGATAGTTTACATTATCAGCATATTGAAAATTAATTTTATTTATTACCTCTTGATGGATTGGTTTTGCCACACGGCTTTCAAAAATCGTGTATACCATTTTGTGTCTCATTGATTTTTCGGCATTATCTGAAATTGATAATAAATTATGTATGAAAGATATATAATTGTATGATTATAATTGTATATGAAAGTTTCCGCCTCACTTTATGTCCGTCAATCTGGTGTACACGATTCTTGAAAGTGAGCAACAGCTCAGGAGTGTTGCTACATTGGGCAATTTTGGCCCGGCTCAAAAATGCAGCTATAAAACATGGAACTTACCAGAGCAATACCCATCAGAACTCGAACAAATACAACATACTGCCATCCGAGATAAGCAGCAGGAGGCACTAGTATAGTCAAAAGCGATGTTAAAAGCATTGAACCAGTGAGAAGATACTTGGTACCAACGACTTCTGCTAGCCTACCACCAGGAATATTGGTCGTAACATATCCCCAAAGAAAGCTGGTAGTAATTAAAGCCTGAATAGGCTGACTCCATACAAAAGGCCCATCTTCATTTTTACCTGAAATCAAGACAGAATATGAAATTATGATTATCACAGTCTATCACATTTGACGTTTACAGCTATTATACAGTCAAATAATGCACGTTTTACGTTTTCGATCTGTTCTCTTTATTTGATAGTCACATTTATTGCTCTGGGTAAACTCAAAGAGCCGTTCTTTATTTCGTGGAAGAAACTTACAGCTGATATTTTTTAGTTTTGTTGCCACATTCAAAATCAAATAGTTACCAAAGACCCTATTTTTATGAGGGATATCTTATAAAACAGATTTGCTCGAAAACTAGAACTGTGAAATTGATGACCCAAAAATTGTCTTTTGGTGCTTCAATCCCCTATCCAACCCCTCAGAGAAATATTTTAAAGAGCGTTGATTTTTTTTCTGATTCAGAGATGATGAAACCATTGATACATAAATATTGAACTTAAATAAAAAAAACTTCCGTCTAAGGGGGGTATCTACCCTAGGGAGAGTCCAGGATCAAACAGCTCCCAGTAAAAAAAATGCGCAAAGGGTGATATCTGTTTATACAGAGAGAAATACCATATTGAGTGGGTAGCCCTTTGTATCTAGGACAAGCACATTTCCTGAGGAGATTGAGTATGAACTCAGTTAGTACTACATGGTTATTCCAAACTGGTGACTTCCTAGTGGCATATAAACTTTACAAAGAGATATGCCCACTATAAATCGTAATCAAAATATTTTAGCAAAGCAATTGTAAAGGAAAAAACTATTAAAGTAAACTACAAAAATTTCAAAGGTGATAAAAATAAATTTATCGTGATATTGATACAAATTAATTCATTATAACGACGGATATTCCTCATTTGTAGATACTTTAAGAAGAATATACAGGATTCCAGCAAATTTGTCCAAATTAAAATCTTGACTGTCTTAAGAACTTTTTTTGTATTCTTTATAACATTTCTACGAATTTCTCAGAAAAAAAATAGAAAGCCTACCAGTAAAGTTTTGGTACTCAACTTCGCACCTTTCCTCGCTCGGTTTTGTTATGATATCCATTGTGGCTGCATTATGGTCTATGGCTGTATAATTGACCATCGCTACAATTGCAAGATTTATGCTGTTCCTTACCAGAAATATGTTGATATAGCCAAGAAAGGCCATGAATGCCATAACATATCTAGTTGGTAGATAAGCTGAAAAAAATTCTTCATAAAAATAATTTGCATAAGAAATTGAGCATGACGGGTAATTCCCTGAATGTCTTGTTGTTCGATAAAGGATGATTGTTTGAAATCATGATCAGTTTAACTACTTAGCAGCTGTGCAACTTTATACGATTAATGTATCTCAAAAATAAGAAGAACAAAAACAATCTTGTCGTAAGACAGGGGAAATCTAATGTGAATAAATATTTCGACCCTATATACAACCAATAAAACTATAATCAAAAACCTAACTTTTTTCTTTATTTGAGTAATGGATTAAAACTTCCAATGCAGCAATTGCATATCAGAATTAGAAAAAAAGATCACATTCGTTCATCAACAGGTAGAGATGCAAACTAATACAAATGTCATATTGTCTCTCAAAAACCTTGTCTGTTTTGAAAAGGGTAATCAAAGCAAACTGAAATCCTTAGGCATATTTTTTTCCTTTTTATACTTTTCACCCTTAGGACGATAAAAAGACATTAACTCTGATTTCCAAGGAAGGTTGACAATTCAATTTTAGTTTTTCTGTTTTCTCGCTTCAAAGCAATTTAGAATTAAGTTTAGCCTTGACATACTTTGATTCTGGAGACCAAGCAACTCATTTTAACACTAAATTGATTGAAATCAATGAGTGAAACTATACTTCTGGCATATAAAAGTAGTATCCTCATAACCACTTTAAACGAAGTCGTAGGCGCTACCCTTTTGTCTACATCGTTGATCACGAAGAAGTTAAACGGTGATTCCCTCAGAACACAAGTGCTATTAATTTTCTTCAAGGTGAAATGTGTTTGTTACGACTTGTTTGTTGCACGACTTGTTAAATTTGCTGAGGGTGACGTTATCTTGCGGGACTTAATAGATCTTACCATTCGCTTCAGTATTATTTGTACATCGGAAGAACAAACATCTCTTTTTTTGAAAGGTGAAGATGAAACATTCCAAGAATGCATGTGTACGTGATAGCGCCGTAGTAGCATTGAATTCTGACAAACAGAAATATTGGAATTACAAAACCATTGCTAATGGTAGAACTATGGGATATGTATGTGCGCATTGTCATGGCAGCAAGGAGTTAAATTTCTTGGGAACCCTGAGAGATAATTTGGAGCAAATTTCTGTGGAGTATGTGCGAGAGTAATCTCACAAGATAAGTTAGTGTTAAAAGAGAGCGCAAACATAAAAGTTTCACTTGATGACGAGGGGCAACTTCTTGCTTAAACTGCTGCTAGTAACACGTTACCACTTGATAGATCTTATCACCACTCTCCTAGTATTAACATTCAACGAAAGGCAAAAATAAAACAGGTACTCCATACCATTGTCAATCAAGATATCTTGTCGAGGTGCCGAAACTTCAATATGTGTACAAATAATGTAGTAATAGACAGAGAAACTATTTGTAAAATTTAAAATGGCACTGACAGACATAATCAGAAAGGAAATTAAATATAAATTGGTGAATAACAAATCGCTTGCAAACGCTACTATTGCCAATGACAGTTTACTCACAGATACAATCATTGAGCAATGAGTCACTATTTGAGAAAAGTGTATTAAAAAATATTTTATTCGCTAGATATTATAGATGGTTACCACTGATGTTGCTAAGGTGGAAATAGATGATCAGCCTTATTGGCTACCCCGAGTATAAAAGGTGACGGGAAAGTAGAAACAATCTTCATTCCTTGTTAGTCAATAATCGGTAGTGAGAATGTAAAGATTAGAAATTATTGGATTCGAGAAACACAATCATACGGAATTTAGTGACTTCGGAAAAGTTTTGATTCTAAATGATGATTTTCAAGACTTATCTCTTCAAAAAATATCCTCTCAAAAAAAGCTTACACAATGAAAAATGATTATCTTTCGTGTAACTATTGTATAATACTTTTACGTCTTGAGCCAGATGCATTTACTTAATGTACTGACATACTAATGGAAACCAAACAAAATGATAATGTGACTTTGATTTTGAAGGCTACCTAGATTCAAATGACAAATAAGTCTACATTTAAAAGAATCTGGTCTATAAAGGTTAAATTAATATCAATAGTGATGTCACTTAATAACTCTTCCAACTGGAAAACTGTCATTTCATCAATCCCAAGGAATTTTCTTTTTGGGAGTGTGACAGTCAACAGTGAAAAATGTTTTCTACGCACCCTTGTATATTAATATATATTGGGAACCTGGTAATCCTGTGAGAGTTATCCTATCACTGATGACCAGAAAGGAAAGTGTAGATTATGAAATACTTGTAAATTGCATAGAGGAAATGTACTGCAAATTACATACTGTAATTTCTGTCTTGAAAATGTTTGTGGCTCTAAAACTAGAGGTTTCCCGCGGTGCAATTGCTATTATGAAAGCCTAAACATGATTTCAGTTTATTTTCAAGGGGCATGTATCCTCGTGGCTTTAAATTGTTTTGGGAGGGGGAACCTGATCTACGCTTCAATAGCTGGAATATTAGAGTCTGGTTTTTACCATAATGCTGTGAAAATACCGGCTGCTTTGATTATAAGCATACTGACTTTCTTTTGGCTGTTACAGAAAGTAATTTTCCATGAGAATATCGTATGACATTACTTCAAACAAGCAAATCAAAACAAGCGAATTCTATAATATGAATCAAAATAGTATTATTAAGTTTACAAGGTGATACAATGAAAATGAGGTTGCATTATATTGTAGAGAATGGGGCCCTGACTTTGCATACCAAGATGAGTACAGGTTGAATTCTGACGAACTGCCGGTAAGTATCCTTACCAATGGTTACTTATACGTGGAAGAAGAAATCTAAGGGATATAGAGTTTTGTACACGCAAGATTTATTGATAAGCAAATTCAAAAAAGTTGTTAAAGTATTTCACGCCTAAGGCACTGAAATTCATATTCTACAGGTATAAAAGGGCATTTTCAACTAGAATGTCGTTCAGTCGAGGATTGTCTACCTAAATTCCATGAAATGGAAAATTTTTAATTTAATAGTGCGTTAAAACCCAGCTTTTAGTTGATAAATCTTGTACTAGCATCCAATTTGAATAATAGATTTTTCACTGTGCGAATTTTTCATTATATGAACCGGGTAGAATGCATACGGAAGTCCAAGAGAATCGTAAAACTCAAAATTCTTCTCTGTATTAAATGTGTATAGCTAATATCTCATTAAACACTTGATGGGCTACTATTAACAATTACAAGAGTATTGTTAACACTTTGAATATGGTTGAGGAAATCCATAGGTATATAATCGAATTTGTATTAAGACATGTAAGGATCAAAGATTAATACGTTTATTATTTGAATTGTGTTCATAGTGTCGGGTCTAATAGAACACTGCCTTTAGGATAATTTCCCAATAGGTTTCAAATTTATTAAAACAAATTAATGGTATACTTTCCGTCAACGGTTCAGCAGAGGTAAACTCTAAACGTACTATGCCTGCACAGACAATGCTCGTATCTTCATTAGGAGACAAATTCAATAAAATGATTCTACGAGTTTTTGCAAACATTGCATCGGTTATTCCATTTTCAAATGATCATGATCTAAGGATTGTATTATCAATTCATCTAGGGCCCTATAAAATCTATCAAAGGTAAATTTGTTGAGTGGAATTCCATTTGCTTGACATACATGAGAAGAAAGTCCAAACATTTGTCCATGATCCAACTGCACCAACACTTTCTACAAAAACTTAAGTGAGTTTTGAAGGAATTTTCCCTTTGAGAAATGACGAATCGGTGTAGGTACGGGAACCTACAGCAACATGTCGTTGATTCGTGAGCGTAATTGGAACGATTAGTTTGATATAATTTCCACTAGTTGTTAATCTTTCAGTAGCAAATCAACAGAAGTCATATCATGTTATTTTCCTACATGAAGTATTGATGTATACAATTTGAATTATGCATAAAATTCATCAACATGAATTGTATGTATGCTGCATACTTTGACATATTGTTGTTTGTGCTCACCAGCGTTCCATTGTTTTAGACACTTATTTGTCTATACAAATTGGTTTTTATTTTTAGATTTTTTTTAACAATTACAAGCAAGCCTATAAATGTGGAAGTCAAATCTATGAAATTGTCATCACTGAAGTAAATTTTAAAATATATATTTTCAGAGAGAAGTTTTTGTGGATGATATTGCTTATGGGATTCAGGTTTGACACGCACATCAACACTTTCTGCGTTGAAAAGATTTAGAGATGAAATGACAAGGGAATTCATTTTAGATTCATTTGGTGATAGATGTGCCATTTCTAGGAAAAGGAATTCTTTTCTGATAAAACAACTTCTATTCGAAGTTTCTTTTTATCCTTTGTCAAGAATGATGTTCTTTACTTCCGACCTGAGTTGAGAATGATGAGGAATGAAGTCTTTCTCGCCACTTTTTTTGCGTTTTCTGCTTTGACATTATTTCAGTCGATTGTCGAGGGAACGCGCACTAGAATTGAGATTTTGTAAAACACTATTTTCAAAATCCTTCCCAAGGCCCCCATCATATACTGTAGAGGACAAAAACGTTTACAGCAACCGTTGCAATATATTTTTAGCCAGGGATAATGCAGAGCAAATCAACTTAGCAAAAAATTCAAAAAACCATAACCCAAGTTTGACAAACAAATCCTTTAATAGTCCATTCCTTGACCCAATTGTCATGGTCTATAAGTAGCAACACAGCAATCAGTATCAGAACAATCTAAATTTTTTTTCGTTTAGCCATCTCACACAATGGGAAGAAAATGACATGTAATATAAGCCAAACCTTTTGTTATTGTTCAAAGATCACCAAGTTCTCTTTTTAATGTTAACTGACAGAGTTTCAAATAAGAATTGTCTGAAATATATTGAAAGTGCTTTATATTGTTGTGGAAAATACGCTCGTGAGTGATTTTTCGTTCCAGAACATGTAAGAGGAAGACACTGGTATTAGCAGCTCTCGATGTCTTGACTAAGGACGCATAAAGAAATATACAATTGTCTTATAGGAAGCCATGTGAATAACCTTCAAGAATAACACGTTCAATCCATTTGATTGTACCAACACTTTTACAATTGATCAAATTCTAAGGGGGAACCTGATCTACGCTTCAATAGCTGGAATATTAGAGTCTGGTTTTTACCATAATGCTGTGAAAATACTGGCTGCTTTGATTATAAGCATACTGACTTTCTTTTGGCTGTTACAGAAAGTAATTTTCCATGAGAATATCGTATGACATTACTTCAAACAAGCAAATCAAAACAAGCGAATTCTATAATATGAATCAAAATAGTATTATTAAGTTTACAAGGTGATACAATGAAAATGAGGTTGCATTATATTGTAGAGAATGGGGCCCTGACTTTGCATACCAAGATGAGTACAGGTTGAATTCTGACGAACTGCCGGTAAGTATCCTTACCAATGGTTACTTATACGTGGAAGAAGAAATCTAAGGGATATAGAGTTTTGTACACGCAAGATTTATTGATAAGCAAATTCAAAAAAGTTGTTAAAGTATTTCACGCCTAAGGCACTGAAATTCATATTCTACAGGTATAAAAGAGCATTTTCAACTAGAATGTCGTTCAGTCGAGGATTGTCTACCTAAATTCCATGAAATGGAAAATTTTTAATTTAATAGTGCGTTAAAACCCAGCTTTTAGTTGATAAATCTTGTACTAGCATCCAATTTGAATAATAGATTTTTCACTGTGCGAATTTTTCATTATATGAACCGGGTAGAATGCATACGGAAGTCCAAGAGAATCGTAAAACTCAAAATTCTTCTCTGTATTAAATGTGTATAGCTAATATCTCATTAAACACTTGATGGGCTACTATTAACAATTACAAGAGTATTGTTAACACTTTGAATATGGTTGAGGAAATCCATAGGTATATAATCGAATTTGTATTAAGACATGTAAGGATCAAAGATGAATACGTTTATTATTTGAATTGTGTTCATAGTGTCGGGTCTAATAGAACACTGCCTTTAGGATAATTTCCCAATAGGTTTCAAATTTATTAAAACAAATTAATGGTATACTTTCCGTCAACGGTTCAGCAGAGGTAAACTCTAAACGTACTATGCCTGCACAGACAATGCTCGTATCTTCATTAGGAGACAAATTCAATAAAATGATTCTACGAGTTTTTGCAAACATTGCATCGGTTATTCCATTTTCAAATGATCATGATCTAAGGATTGTATTATCAATTCATCTAGGGCCCTATAAAATCTATCAAAGGTAAATTTGTTGAGTGGAATTCCATTTGCTTGACATACATGAGAAGAAAGTCCAAACATTTGTCCATGATCCAACTGCACCAACACTTTCTACAAAAACTTAAGTGAGTTTTGAAGGAATTTTCCCTCTGAGAAATGACGAATCGGTGTAGGTACGGGAACCTACAGCAACATGTCGTTGATTCGTGAGCGTAATTGGAACGATTAGTTTGATATAATTTCCACTAGTTGTTAATCTTTCAGTAGCAAATCAACAGAAGTCATATCATGTTATTTTCCTACATGAAGTATTGATGTATACAATTTGAATTATGCATAAAATTCATCAACATGAATTGTATGTATGCTGCATACTTTGACATATTGTTGTTTGTGCTCACCAGCGTTCCATTGTTTTAGACACTTATTTGTCTATACAAATTGGTTTTTATTTTTAGATTTTTTTTTAACAATTACAAGCAAGCCTATAAATGTGGAAGTCAAATCTATGAAATTGTCATCACTGAAGTAAATTTTAAAATATATATTTTCAGAGAGAAGTTTTTGTGGATGATATTGCTTATGGGATTCAGGTTTGACACACACATCAACACTTTCTGCGTTGAAAAGATTTAGAGATGAAATGACAAGGGAATTCATTTTAGATTCATTTGGTGATAGATGTGCCATTTCTAGGAAAAGGAATTCTTTTCTGATAAAACAACTTCTATTCGAAGTTTCTTTTTATCCTTTGTCAAGAATGATGTTCTTTACTTCCGACCTGAGTTGAGAATGATGAGGAATGAAGTCTTTCTCGCCACTTTTTTTGCGTTTTCTGCTTTGACATTATTTCAGTCGATTGTCGAGGGAACGCGCACTGGAATTGAGATTTTGTAAAACACTATTTTCAAAATCCTTCCCAAGGCCCCCATCATATACTGTAGAGGACAAAAACGTTTACAGCAACCGTTGCAATATATTTTTAGCCAGGGATAATGCAGAGCAAATCAACTTAGCAAAAAATTCAAAAAACCATAACCCAAGTTTGACAAACAAATCCTTTAATAGTCCATTCCTTGA
Source organism: Artemia franciscana (assembly GCF_032884065.1). Lineage (NCBI taxonomy): Eukaryota > Metazoa > Arthropoda > Branchiopoda > Anostraca > Artemiidae > Artemia > Artemia franciscana. The sequence continues at coordinate 62,658,884 of NC_088863.1, read as the reverse complement.
CCCAATTGTCATGGTCTATAAGTAGCAACACAGCAATCAGTATCAGAACAATCTAATTTTTTTTTCGATTAGCCATCTCACACAATGGGAAGAAAATGACATGTAATATAAGCCAAACCTTTTGTTATTGTTCAAAGATCACCAAGTTCTCTTTTTAATGTTAACTGACAGAGTTTCAAATAAGAATTGTCTGAAATATATTGAAAGTGCTTTATATTGTTGTGGAAAATACGTTCGTGAGTGGTTTTTCGTTCCAGAACATGTAAGAGGAAGACACTGGTATTAGCAGCTCTCGATGTCTTGACTAAGGACGCATAAAGAAATATACAATTGTCTTATAGGAAGCCATGTGAATAACCTTCAAGAATAACACGTTCAATCCATTTGATTGTACCAGCACTTTTACAATTGATCAAATTCTGTTCAAAACTAAGTTTAGATGGGGCATTTGATTCTAGACGGTTCAGGGGCTAATGCAAAACTGACCATGTTCTATTGAATAGTTAAAGTGGATTGCATCACAATTACGGGAAGAGATTTTCTATTTGGGGCACAATAAAAATCAGTCATACTAGAATATTCTTTGTATTTTAGAGTGAGATAGGCGTATATATCAAAGTTCACTGATTTTATCCATTCCCTTTCTTCACCATGCAATTGCCGATTCGTTTGGTCTACTTTTTACATAAAGTTTAGGATGTTTTCTCAAGATAGAATAATTATTCTTTTGAAAACAATCCTCAAGAGCAACTTCATACTTTCTCTCAAATTTGATGGTAGGTAAGAGTTTTGTCTGAAAATCACTTGTTTTAGAAAATCACTTGTAAAGCAAAAAAACCTATATAAGATACTGGGTATGGTTTATTTGGGCTATGGCCCTACTTGGGGCCCTTGAGGCCGTCTTTATAATCCTTAGATTTTTTTAAGTAATCAAAGAAATTCACGACTAATTCCTAGTCGTAAAAATAGCTAGGAATCGGCTCGCCTTTGTTCTTGGAAATGGGAAATTTCTTTTTCCGCTAGCAACAATGAAAACGAAGGACCTATGTGTAAAGCAGAAAAAAAAACCTATATAAGATGATAGTTATGGTTTATTTGGGCTATGGCCCTACTCGGGGCCCTTGAGGCCGTCTTTATACATCCATAGGTTTTTTCTAAACAATCAAAGAAAAAACTAATACATAACACCTGCGTTTACATCTTGATTGGTGGCCCAAGAGGCTTTTTCCTACATCATTAGGTTTTTAAACAATCAAAACAGCTTACGTAATGTCTAAGTTTGTGTCTTGATTTGTGGGCATAGTAGATTTTTACCACTTAGCACTTTTAGGTTTTTTAAGTAATCAAAGAAAGAATACTTCCTATTATGTAACAAACACCTGCATATTGAATAAAACAGTCCCTATTACTTAAGAAAAACCTCGATCTTGAAAAAAATTAACAACTGTCTTGAGGGAATCGCCGTTAAACTTCTTCGTGATTAACGATGTAGAAAACAGAGTACATATATATATATATATATATATATATATATATATATATATATATATATATATATATATATATATATATATATATATATATTTATATATATATATATATATATATATATATATATATATATATATATATATATATATATATATATATATATATATATATATATATATATATATATATATACATATATATATATATATATATATATATATATATATATATATATATATATATATAATTTATGTTTTATATGAGTACTTAAAGATATAAAAGTTGGAATAGTGAAAGGAAATGTAGGAAAAATAGGTGAGAAACTTCAGTAAGTAAAAAATTTGTCTATACAGCAAAAGACCTTTGGGTCCCATTTCTTGCAAGAAAAGGCTTGGAAGAATGAAAAAAGTACCATTAGATCATCCATTTTTAATAACTCTAGACCTAATGTGTATAATCCTCCTTCTTGAACCTTCCCCATCCCAGCTCTTAATAATTTCATAAACCTTCTACTGACTAACAGAACTGGCAGGCTGCTACAACATCATTGAAAAATTTTTGGAGGTCTCGTCTAAAAGCTAATTTAGAGAGTTACAAATACTTTTAACAACTCAGTGCAGCAGGAAGTCGCCTGGGGCAGATTATTGATTTGGTTTGGAAAAAAACATCATAATGGTTCCTGTTGCACCAAAAAATTCACATCTTGGCACCAGAGCTGGAGTAGAAAGTCGAAGAAGCGTGAAAAGTGTAACATTGTAATATTCAAGGTCAAACATCTTCAGCAACAATTTTACGATACTTCCTCTATAAATCATGGACCGACTAGAGGAAGTAGAAGGCCAGTGCAACATTGTAAAGAGATATTTAATTATCTGTTTTAAATCTTTTGATCGAACCTTGAGACTAATTTTTGCAAACTTGCTTCAAATAAATTGGCTTGTGATATTTCCTATATATTTTTATATAATTTTGAAAAGCTGGCAGTCTACTGAAAACACAAAACTAATGCAACAAAACGGAATTAGAAGAAAAAATATTTTCAGAAAATAAAAGAATTGTTCAAAAGGGTCTCAATAGTCTTTCTTTCTAAAAAATTCAAGGAAACCTAGTTTGTGGCAAAGCGATAGTTTTTTTTTAGAATCCTACAAATATAGGGAAATATTGCCAGTCAATGAATACCGGAAGTTGAAAAACATGAAAATTTAACGCAACTCTAAAAACCCAAATTGTCAACGAATGCATGTTTATTTGTTTTTATTCAGATCTAATCCTATCGTAATAATGGTCCTATGAGATCGGGAGAGGGTGCATTAGAATGGAAATTAGAAGTTCTAGTGGCCTTTTAGAGCAACTGGCCTCCCTCCCACGTCTTTTTTTCCTCAAAGCTGTCTGGCCAAAATTTTTAGACAGCCATTTTGTTCACTATAGTTGAAAAAATTAAATAATTATGTCTTAAGAGGTAAAATGAAAGTGATGATGAGACAACCTTTTACACACGAAATAGTTTCTGTTCGTTCTGAGTTTCAATAGTGCTCCTTAGTTTCAGTTAAAAAACAAACTTGTTTTATAAATTCAATTTTGGACACTAAGGTAGATTGTACTTTTACTATGTTCTGGCAAAAAACAAATATTCTTATACAGCATTCAAATTCAAATTTAGTTAAAATTCCATTCATTGACATTGAAATTTATAGCTATAAAAAAAAACCGGAAATTGAACAGAACCCAGAAGAATGCAAATTTTAAGGTGCTTTAGGCCAACGTAAAAAAAAAAAATAACATATGCACCAATGACAAGGAAGTCTTACTGCAGGAATTCACGTGTTCATACTAGCATTTTAATCAATTGAGCCCCTCACATGGTGTAAATCAAATCATATTGAAAGAAGCATGATCAGATTAGCTTAAAACAAATTACCCTATTCTAGAGAAAAAAAAAATCTACATACATGATATGATTTGTCGAAAAGATATCCATATGCTGGTACGACATATTTTCCCTCAGACCCCCCCCCCCCCGGAATTTACTTTTCGAAAAATCACCGTGCTCTCCGTAAAATTCTCTCCCGCTGAATATTATCCCAAAAAATCAACCTTAAGCCAAAGGGTCTTCCCCACCCTTTCCTTCTGACTTTCGGAATTAATGTAACAGGAGCCTGCTGCAAACTAACAATTCAGTGGACAGCTAACACTCCCAGATGCAGCGTTCAATTAGCTGCCTTAATCCGAACTTGTGAAAGTTCTTTGAAATCCTGAAACAAAAAAAGGGTTACACGAGCACTCTTGTCACTCAGTCAGCCCTTGCCTCGCTTTCTATTACGAAAAAATACGTAGACGTTAATATTCAGATTCACAAGATTTGCCAAAAATAAGACCTCCAGGCAACGGTGTGCTCAGGGTTTTTGTTTTTGAATTATTTTTTTGAAGAAAGGTAGGGGGCAAATAACACTTTAAAACGTATCAAAATTTGTTTATATGCATTTGGACACGTTGTTAAGAGTTAGACAAAATCTTTGGGGGGGGGGGGGGTACACCATAATCCATCCCCCCACCTCCACAATTAGGCTATACCCCCAAAACCTACCTCCAGGACCCCATGGCATTTTGAAAACCCATTTCCAAATATATTGCTTGACGATTCTTTTATTTCAACAAGATGGCCAATACTTTTTGCGTGAGCAGCGTTTGATGACTTTTTTAAACATTCTTTACTTGTTTGTTTTGAGTTTTAAGCAATTTTAAATATGGTATTATATGAAGAAAAAGGGCTTAAATGTAATTTAGAATGGAAAAACTTTCGTCGTAAGCCTAGTGGAGGAGTTCTCAATAGGAAGGAGTGAACTAGTACCATGTAAATATAAATTTCGATACCAGATGAAGTCCGCTAGACATTAAAAACAAGAGCTAAGAGGTCATATGGCACTTGTGACGAGGTCGGAAGAGTCAAGAGGTCATATAGTAAGAGCTATAGCAAAATTCTAAGAATCAATATATTGCTTTAAAAGGAAAATCAGAGGCTTGACGCTGGTCAGGATTTAAAATAAGATCTCTGAGTCACGAGGTCCTTCTAAATATCAAATTCATTAAGATCCGATCTCCCACTCGTAAGTTAAAAATACTTCAATGCATCTAATTTTTTCTCTCCCTTCAACCCCCCAGATGGTTTTAATCGGGGAAAACGAATTTATCAAGTCAATTTGTACAACTCCCTGACACGCCTACCAATTTTGATCTTCCTAGCATGCCCAGACCGTAGCACGCACTAAAAACCCACCATCTAACTCCCCAAAAGAGAGCGGATCCAGTCCGGTTACTTCAATCACGTATCTACGACATTTATAAGCGCTTTCCAAGATTTCTGGTTTCCCCCTCCAACTCCCCCCAACGTCCACAGATATGGTTGGGATTTGAAATAAGAGCTCAGAGATATGAGTTCCTTCTAAATGTCAAATTTCATCAAGATCTGGCCAACTATTAAGTTAAAAATACCTCAATTTTTTTAATTTTTCCCAATTAACAGTCCCCAGCTCCCCCAAAGAGAACTGATCCGTACCAATTATGTCAATCTCATATCTGTAACTTTTGCTTATTCTTCCCATCAAGTTTCATCCTCTAATCTCTCCACTCTAACGGTTTTCTAAGATTTCCGGTTTCCAAGATTTCTGTTTTCCCCCTCAAATCTTCTATGTCCCCAGATCCGATTCGAATTGAAAATGGAACAGCTGATACATTAGATGTTTCTATATATGGAGTTTCATTAAGATCTGATCACCCATTCGTAAGACACCTCGATTTTCACGTTGTTCAAGAATTCTGGTTTCCCCCTCCAACTCTCTTCAATGTCAACAAATCTAGTCGGGATTTAAAATGAGACTTCAAAAGCACAAGATCCTTCTAGATATCAAATTTCATTGAGATGTGGTAACCTGTTCATAAGTTACGAATACCTCATTTGTTTCTAATTATTCCAAATTACTCCCCCCCAACTCCACCAAAGAGACTTGATGGAGACTTGTGCTTAATCTTTCCACCAAGTTTCATCCTAATCCCTCCGCTTTAAGCCTTTTCAAAGATTTACAGTACCCCCTCCTTATGACACTGGATCCGGTCGGGATTTAAAATAAGATGTTTGAGTTTCGAAGTCCTTCTAAATATGAAACTTCATTAAGATACGATCACTCTCTTGTAAGTTCAAAATACCTCATTTTTGATGATTTTTTAGAATAACAGAGAAGAACTCCCCAAAACAGAGAAGATCCGTTCCGGTTATGTCAATGACGTATCAAAAAC
>NC_088863.1:62543103-62648103 GCF_032884065.1 Artemia franciscana | reverse complement strand
TAAATTAGACTTACATTAAAAAAAGCGACATCAAAACTTAAAATGAACAGAAATTACTCCTTATATGAAAGGGTCTTTTCCTCCTCAACCCCCCACTCTTTACGCTAAAGTTTTTTACTGTTTTAAAAAGTAAAGTTAAGAGCAAGAGTCAAACTTTTATTGTAAAGAGCGAGGCGTTGAGGAGGAAAAGACCCTTTCATATACAGAGTAATTTCTGTTCATTCTAAGTTTTAATTTCACTTTTTTAATGTAAGTTTAATTTAATTTAATTTAGTTTTAATGTCGCTCCTTACTTTCATTTAAAAAAACAAACTTGTTTTTCATTTAATTTCTGGACGTTTTTGAATTTATACATGTTTTGATCTTGCCTCTACGCGCAAAAATAATTAAAACTAAATTTGTATATTAATTTTTTTTTTACTAAATGGTTTTCTCATAGTTTTAATCAGAAGATATTGAGAAAAAAGGAGCGAGGGAAGAAGCCTAGTTGTCCCCCAATTTTCTGATTACTTAAAAAGGCAACTAGAACTTTTAGTTTTTTACGAACGTTTTCACTAGAAAAAAATATACGTAACTTACGTAACGAACTTCTATATTCGTTTGTTTTTATTACGTATTTGAGGGGGTTCACCCCTCGTCGATGCCTCACTCTTTACACTAAAGCTTAAATTTTGTCCCAATTCCTTAAAAATGACCCCTGGATCACAAAGGCCGTAGAATAAATAGTTGAAATCACTTAACATACTTTAGCGTAAAGAGCGAGGTATTACCTCTCATATGCGTAATAATTACCCCTCATATGCGTCATAATTTCTGCTCGTTTTAAGTTTTATGCTGCTCCTCACTTTCAGTAGAAAAAAACTATTCATATTTATTTTTCATTGTTTTTTTTAATAATGCTAGAAAATCCTGCGCCCTCTTTATTGAAAGTCTCTTCCCCCATGACAAGTTCCTCCATGGAAATATCCACCCAAGTGACCCCCTCAACTCCCCTCCCAAACCAAAAATATCCCCATGAAAACGTATTTACACTTCCCATTAACCATTACTATATGTAGACACAGGTCAAAGTTTGTAAGTTGCAGCCCCTCCCATTACTAAAAACTAAATTACTAAAAATACTTTAGCGTAAAGAGCGGAGTATTAGGAGGAGGTAAGCCAAGCATATGCGCAATAATTGCTATTCGTTTTAAGTTGTAATGCTTCTCCTTACTCTCAGTTGAAAAAACCTTTCTCATATTTATTTTTTCATTCTTTTAAATAATGCTAGAATATCCTGCGCTCCCTTCATGAAAATTTTCTTCCCCCATGACAAATTCCTCCAAGGAAAGTTCCCCCAGCATATCCCCCTCTTCTCAACCCCCCACAACCTAAAAATCCCCCTGAAAACGTATGTACACTTCCAAGTAACTATTACTATATTTAAGCACTGGTCAAAGCTTGTAACTTGTAGCCCCTTCCACGGGGACTGCGAGGGAGTAAGTCGTTCAAAAAAACATATTTATTAGGTTTTTCGACTATGGTGAATAAAATGGCTATCTCATAATTTTTATTCGGTGACTGTGGGGCAAAAATGAGCGTGGGAGGGGGCCTAGTTGCCCTCCAACTTTTTCAGTGAATTAAAAGGGCACTATAACTTTTAATTTCCGTTAAAATGAGCCCGATACGATCACCCCTGGGAAATAAACACGCATCCGTGATTTGTCTTCTGGCAAAAAATGTGAAATTCCACATTTTTGTAGATAGGAGCTTGAAACTTCTACAAAAAGGTTCTCTGATACGCTGAATCTGATGGTGTGACTCGTTAAGATTGTATGACTTTTAAGGGGTGTTTCGAAGACTAATCTTGATGACACTTATACATTTAAAGCCAGCATTTAAATGCGATTTTTTTTTATGTAGCTATTGGTATCAAAATTCCATTTTTTAGAGTATCGGTTACAATTGAGCCGGGTCGCTCCTTACTACAGTTCGTTACCACGAACTGTTTGATTAGAGCTTGCTACTACGAACTGTTCCCATTTAATCATTTCAAAATTTTATGATGCTAAAGGAATTCAATCCCAGTTATTTTATAGCTCTTAATTTAACATAAGAAGCTAGTACTCTGGTTTTCTACCGCTAATAAACTTGATTTAGACACTCACCTTCATAAGACATGCTATATAAGGAAGAAGGAAGTGGGAAATAAAGACCGAAGCAAGAAGATCGTTACCCACATTTTTAACTAACTTAAACATGTTTATTTATCAGAAGGACGGGTTTTATTCATAGTTTCGGTTATGTACTTATAATTATTGTATCAAGGCAAGAGACATTTGATTTTCCTAAATAGTTTCTGCAAGAAAACTAGCCATATCTTAAAACACCTATAAGGATCTAGTATTAAAAAAAGAATATTTTCTGGAGCTGCCTTAGATCCTCTTGCAAGAAAAAATAGTAGTACATAAAAAGCTGTAACTCAAAAGTAAATATTTATTTTAGACGGGCAAAGATATTCACTATAGACAGCATTTACGCGAGAGAACGGCAATGCTTCTAACATCAAACTGTTCGTGGTAACTAACTGTAGAAAGGAGCGATCAAGCTCAATAGTGACCGAAACTTTAAAAAGCCGAATTTTGATACCAATAGTCACATCAAAGGAATTGTATTTTAACACTGATTTTAAATATATAAGTTTCATCAAGTTTAGTCTTACCCATCAAAAGCTAAGAGAAAATTTGACTTATTTTAGAAAATAGGAAAAGCATCCCCTAAAAGTCATAGAATCTTAACGAAAATCTCACCATCAGATTGAGCGTGTTAGAAAACCTTTCAGTAGAAGTTTTAAGCTCCTATCTGAAAAAAATATTGAATTTTGTATTTTTTGAAAGAAGACAGATCGTGGAGGCGTGTTTATTTGTTTTTTTTTTTTTTTTTTTCCCAGGAGTGATCGTATCGACCAAGTGGTCCTAGAATGTCTCATGAGGGCTAATTCTAACGGAAATTATAACTTCTAGTGCCTTTTTAAGTGACCAAAAAAGTTGGAGGGCACGTAAGCCCCCTACCACGCACATTTTTCCCCGAAGTCACCGGATCAAAATTTTGAGATATCGATTCTGCTCAGCATAGTCGAAAACATAATAAATATTTCTTTGCGGATGAATTAATCCCCCACATTCCCCGGGGGAAGGGGTACAAGTTGAAAACTTTGACCATTGTTTATTAAAATAGTGGTTATTATGAAGTGTACAGACGTTTTCAGGGGGACTTTTTCTCTTCGGGTTTGGGGTTGGTCAGGGGGATGGGCTTACGTGGGAGGATCTTTCCATGGAGGAAATTATCATGAGGGAAGAGAATTTCCATGAAGGGGGCGCAGGATTTTCAAGCATTATTTAAAAAAAGCAAGAGAAAATAATAATTTGTTTTCAACTGGAAGTAATGAGCAGCATTAAAACTTAAAACGAACATAAAATATTACGTATATAAGGGGGTTCATCGCCTCCACCATACCTCACTCTTTCGCTAAAGCATTTTTAGTAATTTCAACTGTCTTTGTAATTCAGGGGTCATTCTTAAGGATTTGGAACAATATTCAAGCTTTAGTGTAAAGAGCGATGTATTGAAGAGGGGGCAAACCCCCTCATATATGTTCGTATATGAGGGGGTTCGTGAGGTATAGTGAGGGTTCGTATTAGTAAATGTACCTCATAGAAGCTCGCTACGCAAATTAATTCGAAAGGTACGTATGTTTATTACTAACAAAAACTTTTGTAAAAAAATTAGTTGCATTTTTAACTAATCAAAATTTGGAGCGCAACTAGGCCTCCTCTCCCACCCCTTTTTTTTATCAAAATCGCCCGATCAAAACTATGAGAAGGCTATTCAGCCAAAAAAAAAAACTCATCTGGAAATTTTGTTTAATTATTCATGCGTGGTGAGCCAAAATCAATCAAACCATCAGATTGAGCGTGTTAGAAAACCTTTCAGTAGAAGTTTTAAGCTCCTATCTAAAAAAATATTGAATTTTGTATTTTTTTGAAAGAAGACAGGTCATGGAGGCGTGTTTATTTGTTGTTTTTTTTTCCAGGAGTGATCGTATCGACCAAGTGGTCCTAGAATGTGGTCAAAACATGCATTAACTCAAAAACTTTCTAAATTGAATAAAAAAAACAAGTTTTTTTAACCGCAAGTAAGGAGTGACATTAAAAGTTAAAACGAGCAGGAATTGTTTTGTTTATGAAAGGGGCTGTCCCCTCCTCAACTTCTCACTCTTTACGATTAAGTTTTTGTTATTGTTTCAAAAAGTGGAGACGCGACGAAGAGCCAAACTTTAGCTTAAAGTGCGGGGCGTTGAGGAGGGGACAACCTCTTTCATATACGAAATAATTTTTGTTCGTTTTAAATTTTAATTTCGCTCCTTACTTGTCATTTAAAAAACTCATTTTTTTTAAATTTAATTTCAGAATGTTTTTTTTTTGCATGTTTTGATTTTGGATGGTTCTCCGAATCCGAAACTGGTTCTCCGAATCCCCGTGTAAAGTGACGTTCGAAAACATAAAAAAAGCAAAAATTAAGGAAATGAAAGGGCGTAACTTTTATTTTCCTTTTGAACTTATATTAGAGAGCAAAAAGAACTTCTTATGACGTTGTTTTTATTTTTGGGGGTTAAAATTAAGGGGAGCAGTTGTTGCATCCCTCCTCACCCCAGCTCTAGTCCCTCGTTCTTGTTCAAATATTAAGTTTACTGGTTTTGTCCGCTTGTATATTCAACTGCATAATGTAGATAAATACTATTTTTGGGGTTGGAAGAATCGGGGTATCCTATCACTATAGCTAGTCCTATTCGAAATAGGGTTCAATTGTCATGGTAGCGATGACTTTACTTTGAGAGAATGTACAAATGGGTGGTCTACTCTTTTGTCATTAGTGTTTCATTCCAAGGAGGGAATCACTCTGTGTACAATTTCCCAAACAATAGGCTCTTTGTGAATCAAAATCATGTTTCGTGATAAAAAAAAGAAAAAAAAATCAGTTTGACTTTAAAAATTAGTATATATGCAAGTTATATAATCAATGAAATTGGGGATATAAGACAAGAACAGGGATAAATGTCTCTTGAAATCACCTAACCATAGTGAAACAATAAGCCATTAACCCCCGTAGTTATCTTTGTTTCACCCCTCACTGAAAGAAAGATCCAAGCTGGGTGACCGCTTTTGTCTATTCTAAGCTTAGGGAAGCACTGAACGAGACACGCCAGTCAAACAAGAAAAAAAGCAAGAGGAAAATTTTTAGTCAGCAAAATAAATTCTCTTGGTTTTTGGTTCTTTTTTCTTGCTTACCTTATATCTAGCCAATGTAAATTCTAATTTATTCAAAGGATAAATACTTAATTGGTATATTCTTGTAAGCCATTTACATCATCAGATTATTTCGGAGTCATTACATCGGAGTCCTTAACGCGCCTCAAAATCTATGAAATCACGAATAAATAAAAATAATTGATTCGCAATAACTTAGTAAGGGCATATATAAAAAGATGGCGACCATATATTCTTTTTTGACAACCATATATAATTATAGCTTTCAAATAAAATATATTTCTATTTAAAACCTCCACTCTCCCACACATCCACCTAAAATAAGTTTTTATGACCCAATGTTAAACTTTGATTATTGCGCTCATATCCAAAATTTAATTTTTCGACACAGTTTCGAGAAACACAGAGTCGAATTAATCCTATGAAAAGGACTGAGTTTTAGTTTACTTCTGAATATATATAAATAAACATTCTTACCTAATTGAACACAGTATATCCTATAAGAAGAATAGCCTAGAAAATCTCTTTGTGTAGAATATTTGGAATTTGTAGATGCAGGCTCTTACCTAATAGAACAGAGAATATCCTATAAAATGAGAAGGTGAACTCCTATGATGCGCGCACTTGTGTGAGGCAGACGGACGAATGTGAGCTGGTTAAAAATTTTATAGCTGTATATCTGGTCGTTGTAATCGAAAATCACTGACATTTAAATATTTGACATGAATCACGAACTAAGAATAAAACATAATTACCATGGGATTGGATAAATATTTTAATCAGGAGTTTTCAAGTGTGTTCAATTAAAGCTTTCTTGGGTTGATTAAACAGGTCATTGAACTCATTAAGATACGGAAATACATTCGGATAGCAAAACCACTGCTTAGGGGATACTATCAGGTAGCTACTACGAGATTCAAATTACAATAATTATCGGTTTCCTGTGTTAATATTTATTTTCTTTTTCTGTTTTCAAGAGGAGAAATAACTCCCTAGCAGCTACCCACAATGCAGAATAAATACTGGATAATTATGCAAACGAAGCGCTAAAAAGCTGTTATACATTTGAACCTAAGGTGGGGGGGGGGTTAACATCCTGGAGGATACGTAACGTTAAATTAGAATAGCACATAGGCATACTGGACAAAATTTATCAGAGCTATCCCAAAGATGAGAACAATAACTCCTAGGACGTGCGCACTTGTGTCAAGTAGATGGATAAATGTGAACTACTTAAAAATCTTATAGTTGTATATATGTTCGATGTAATTAAAAATAACTGACATTTAAATATTTGACATCAATCACTGGGTGTTTATTTGTTGTTTTCTTCCAGAGACGATCGTAGCAAAACAATGGTCCAAGAACATCGAGAGAGGGCTTATTTGAACGAATACTATAATTTCTAGTGCCCATTTCAAGGGACCTAAAAGATTGGAGGATGACCATCCCCCTCTCACGCTCTTTTTTTGCAATTCGTCCGATCAAATTTTGTTGATAGCCATTCTGTTCAGTATAGTTAAAAAATCCAAACACCATACTTTTGGAAATATCATGAAATTACTGTCTAAAAATGCTCATTTTCAGTATTTTATAAAAAAAGAAAACACACCAGAAATTTCATTACGTCCAACATGAAAATAGGATAAGTCCATTTGTCAAGGTGGTAAGAACTATCTTTCATATATATTGGGTGTATTTGGGCTTTTTGAAACTTTTATTAAATGAATTTGAAAGGGGAGTGAGGATTACTTGTCTCTCAGTAAAACTGTAAAATAAACGCAACAAGTAATAAAATTGACCAAGTTCATCTGAAACCACGAATGTTTCCTTAGTAACTTCCATTGTCTCAATAAAAAAAAAGTTTACTCTGGGCTTCCCAAAATTAAACTGAAATACAGTCTCACAGTGATTTTTGGCACTGAGGGCTGTGTCCTTTATCTTTTTTTTCAATTTGGTTTTTGTTAGAGTAAACCAAAGTAGGTCAAACCTTTCACATTAAACAAGTTCTATAGAAATACCTGTTTGGACAAAGTAAACTTTAGATTCCAGTTTTTACTTCGATAATGTTTCTTTGCATTTCTATGGTTATTTTACAATAAATTTTAACAGCCATTAAGAATTTCTTAAGAGGAACAAATCCTTCTCGGTTCTCATTTTAGTCAAGATATTAATATAATAATAAAGGCAATAAGATTTGTTGCAAAAAAACTGTTTTTTGATTTTTTTTTCTCATAAAAAATTTTTCTTTTGTTATTTCATAACATCATATTATATATTTCATCATATTAGGTATGAACCAAACGATTTTAGAAGCTCTTAAATTTGAGTCTTCATCTAACATATCAAATGACTGAATTGTAATTGAAAACATATCTTTCATTTTGTGAAACATGCTTTTAAGCCTACTAGAGGGTTTCTAAATTATTTTTGGCTTGTATTATTATTATTGCATAAATAATTTCATAAATTAGGTGTCCTATACTTGGTTGCATCTTTTGCTTGGTTTATTATTTCCGTATTTTATTTTTTTCTCAAAAACTAAAGAATAGTGTTGTATTTCAAGCGAAAATTAATTTTTTAGCCGAAGTACAACCCTAGAGATTTCACAATTATTTCTGTGTTAAATATCCGTTAGTGTAGGTATTATTAGGCTTATCTTTTATTTTCTTTAAGGCTACAAAATTTTTGCAGTTACAATCCAAGGACCAAAGATAACTAGGAAGTATTCACTGTACCAGATAAGAAAATGAAATACTTAATTTGAGAGTGGAAGAAGAATACACCGTATATTGTATAAAACAGTCTCTTGTTTCAAATGAAGTATTTATCCATTCAATGCTACTTATTTATTTTTTTTTCAATGCCAACGAATACTAGGTAGGTATGAGACAAAAAGCAAGGTAGAAATAGAGTTGAACGAAAAGAATGAAAGAATACGAGGATAAAAGAATAGTTCCAGATAGGATAGAATCGCCCCTTTCCAATGAATATAGCCTTTTAAATCCTTTTCAATAAGAGTCCCACTAGATATAAAACAAGCAAAAATCAAAAGTTGCTGTTTGAACGAAAACCATCTAAAAAGTTTAACTACAAAAACATTTATTTTTGTAGATTCTACACATTTTAAGAAGGCATTTATAAATCCTAAATTTAAAAGACTTAGCCCTTTTCTAAACTGGAATTTATCTCTTAACTGCCATCTTTTGTTCAAAGTACTTACTGTACCACTGAATTCCAGTAGACCCATAATTATTCAGTGAAAATACACTTGCCATTGGTTTCATATTAGCTTATGGTAAAAAGACCAGTTTTTTGACGTAGTGCCTAAATGTACCACTTTTCGACAGGGTCCTTTTTGATTTAGTACTGGCATGTCATCACCTCCTTATAATTAAAGTTTTGTCATGTCAAGTCTTAAGCCTGTCCGTTTTCGACAAATTGTTCTTTTTGTTTGAAATTGGCATGGCCGCAAGAAACTTGTCTCTAACGTCCCATAAGCGGCTGTGCCCGTTTTCGACCGACCCCCTTTATTGGTCTAGTTTTACATGATGGTTCAGGTTATAGATTTGTCTATTGCCGAGATGGTGAGACGAAATCTTCTTTTTCTTTCAACAAATCATTTATTAAATAATTCATATCAATCAAATCAAACAAATCAAAACCATTTATAATCCATGTAAATTTTTAGTTTTTGGGTCTTGTCTCATTTGGTAGTCCAGACTGTTGATTTTCACCCATTGTGAGTTTAGTTTCTTCGGGATGTTCTCTTGGTCTTATCATGTTTGATAGTTCAGATGATTCCAACGAATCATCATCTGTATTCTCATCGCTATCATTTCCGAAATTGACATGTTTTGATTCTTACTGTCGCTTATCTTCGAACCCTGTTTTTCTCCCTTCTTCATTTTGGATTTTTTTTTATACACAAGATACTAAAATGTTGTGGTGTGAACTGCTGCATTGAAATCTTGGCTTGACTTTGAGCTTGGTTGTCAAAACGACATGGTCCAGAAAGATTTATTTGTTCATTTATATTAGTACCTGTTGTTTGCTTATTTTCTATTATTTGTTTAATTAATTTCTGTTAGTTTTGGGTTTCATTTATTCTTTAATAGTAACATCTGGTCGTTTTCAATTTTAATTAATACAGAAATTTATTTCTGCAGATCTTGAGTTTAATATGGCTTTACTTTTCTTTGATTATTTTTTTTTAGAAAGTTTGTTCTGATTAAGTTCTATTTGTTTTTGATTTTCAGGTATTTGGTTAACTAAAGCCTATATCTTAGGGGGCAGGAATCGGCATCATTTATCTCATTTCCAGAGAAGCACCTTTGGAGTTTTTTTTTACTTTTCTTTGGAAGACTTCTATTTCGGGAAGTTTTTTTTTAATGAGTTAATGTTCCTTTTTGATGGCCAAAGTTTTGGTTTGAGTTAATATAATGGATATTTCTGCAGTTTATCATGTTTCTAGCACAAGAGTTAAAATATTTAATTATAATTTGATAGTTATAATTAGTGGTTTTTGACTCTTTTCAATACCCACCCGTTTGACATTCCTGAAAGTCACAACTAAATGCTATTGGACTATCTTGAGACATTTCAAGCACGTACTTTTGGCAACCTAGATGTACATGTTATCTTTTGATTGAATATCCTGACTCTTAGCCAGTGTTAAGATATTGCAGACCTTAGAACTGGCAATTTTGATAACATGGATGCAAACAGTGTCTGTTTCTTTAGTTTAAAATTCCCTTAAGCATTCCCTGCAGGTTCAAGTATTGTTAGACATACCCAGAAGATTTTACCTTAATGCTCTCAGACGCTCCTGATATATTGCTGATGCGCCTTTTTTACAATCAGCATGCAAATAATGTGTTTTGGTTTTGTTCATCATCCCCCAATATTATCTGAAAGTAGTCACAAGTAATTGTTGTACCAGTAAAAAGCATTCACAGTTGTAAGTTTTTACTATCGGAAGTAGTCAATGTTGCATTGACAACTAGTCACCTTTGCAGCGACAGTAATAGTAGTAACGGCAGTGAAAGTTTCAAATTAATACCCTTACTGATTACTAAATATTGTAAATATGGGTTTTTGATAATGTCGATGCAAATGGTATGTTTTTGCTTACTCCATGATACCCCTCAGCATTCCTTGAAATTTCACCTCAATATATTTAGTCGTTTTGTTTGCCCCATGGTTGAAATTGCTCCCTTTCCCAATGATAAAACCTTCAGTTTAAAAAAGTAAATTTGGATAATTTACAATCCTTGCCCCGTCGGCTGTTAGGGTATTTTATTTTCGATCAAACGAACATCCTCCAAAGTTTATCCTAACAGCCCTTCCATAACAAAACCATATATGCCCCAAGCCATTGCTTGAGGGGATTGTGTCAACCTCGGAGTCATTGTCATATGATATATGGACTGTTTTGAACAAAATGGCCATCTAAAAAATTCAGTCGGATGCGTTTGGTTGAAAAGAGGGCGTGGGGAGGCCAAGTTGCCCTCTGATCACTTTTGAATCTTAGAAAGCAAATTGAACTTTCAATTAACTAGAGCTACAGCAACCCCATCCATAAAACTTTATATATCCCCGGGACATAACTTGCATTCCCTACTCCTGGGTTCTGTATTTTTGCATTTATTTATTATATAGAAGTGCCATTTACCATTGTGATACTATATGCCAACGAACCTAGCTTGAAAACAATTAACTTAATGTCATCACGGTAAAATAAAAGTAGGTTTAAAATCAGTTAACAGCTGCAGATATGCTGCAGGTGCCCGGGGGCAGCTGTAGGATGGCTGCAGGTACCTTCAGCAGTTGTGAGTTGGTTGTGAGATGTTGGTACGATGGCTGCAGGTACCTGGAACAACTCTAGGTCGTTTGCAGGTACCTGGGGTGCAGTATTTTGGCTTCAGGTACCCGGGGTTGGTTTTGTATAAGTATTTTGTATTTACAGCAACTAATTTTATTATTTTAGAAGTATTTTAGACTTGTGTAAAGGATTTTTTTATTTATTTTATGGGAATAATTTTTGTTTTGTAAGAAATATTTCGAATTTTGTTAGAACTTATTTTATTTGTAAGAATTGTTTCTGTTTTTTTAAAATTATATTGGATTATTCAAGAAAAGTAAAACATTAAAACTAAGACTTTAAAATGAAAACCTTAAAACCAAAAACTTCTTAAAACTATTACTTAAAAACTAAAAACTTCCAAAACTAAGACTTTAAATATAAACTTTAAAGTTAAGACCTTAGAAAAACTTTTAAAACTAAAACATTTAAACTGAAATAAGTGTTAAGATCTAAACTTTAAAACTAAAATCTCTAAAAACATAAACTATAAAATAAAATTTTTTTATAACTACAACTTAAAAAAAAATCAGATCTAAACTTTAAATCTGACAATTTGGAACCAAGAAACTTATGACTAAAACTTTAAAACTAAACTTTAGAAAAACGTTTAACACTAAAACTTTCGTAAACATTACAAATAAAAAACCTTTTAAAACTACTTTTTAAATTAAAAGAAAGCCAGACCTTAACTTTAAAACTGGTAATTTAAAACTTAAAATTTTAAAATTAATATTTAAAACAGAAATTTATAACTAAAACTTTAAAACTGACAAGGTAAAACTAAAACTTCTAAAATAAGTTTAAAATTGAAACTTTAAAATTAAAACTTCAAAACTAAAAATTTAAAGCAAAAATGAAACTACGGGAAAAATATCAGAGCTAAAACCGCAAAACCAAAATTTCAAAATAAAACTTTGCAAAAAAGCTTTAAAGTCAGAAAAAATAAAAACATTAAAACTAAAACTTTAAAGGTGAAACCTTAAAACCGAATACTTTTAAATGATGTCGCTTTAAAAATAAGACTTTTAAAACTCAAACTTTAAAACTATATCTTTCAGATGAAATCTAAGAAATTTAAATTAAAAGCCTTACAATTAAGAAAAGAACTTTAAAACCGATAATATAAATCTCTTAAAACCTAAACTATTAACACTGAATGTTTTGGAAAAATATTTGAAGATAAACCTTGTAAAATACCACCAGTTAAGATCTAAACTTAAAATCGATAGTCTTAATCCAAAATTTTGTGCCTGAGGCCTTAAAACCAATACTTTTAAAAGTAACATCTTTAAAATTCAAACTTTAAAGATAATTATTAAGAACTAGAACAGTAAAACATTAAAGCTAAGGTCTTAAAAAGAAAACCTTTAGCCGAAAGAAACTTCTAAAACTAAAACTTAAAAAAATAAATTTGAAATTAAAACCAAAACTTTTAAATTAAAAACTTTAAGAACTAAAGTTTAAAACTAAAAACTTTGAAACTAGAAACTTAATAATTGAAGATTTGTTGAACTAAAACTTTAAGAAAATCTAAGCTTTAAGTCTGATAATTTCAAAAACTTCTTGAAACTTAAAACTTTAAAACTTTAAACTTTAAAACCAAACCTTTAAAGCTTAAAATAAGAACTAAAAATGTCAAAATATAAGTTTAAAACTAGAACTTCAAAACTGAAAAACAGACATTAAAAATAAAATTTATAAATAATGTTTCAAAATCAAAACTTATTTGAAACTATTGCCTTGAAAGAAAAAACAAAAGTTTAAAACTAAAACATTAAAACTAAAACTTCTAAATAAAAGTTTAGAACTAAAACTTTAAAGTTGGGAAAATAAAATATTAAATAAAAAATTTTAAAATTAAAATCTTAAAACCAAAAACCGTTTTAAAACTATTAGTTTGGAAATATTTTATTTTATAATTAAAACTTTAAACTAAAACTTTAAGACTAAAACTTTGAAAATTTAACTTTAAAACAAAAAACTTTAAAAAATGATCTTTTTAATTAAAAACGTTAAAACTAATAATTTTAAGTAAAAGCTTTAAAACTGAAACACTAAAACTAAAAATTAAAACTAAAAGTTTGAAATTGAAATTTAAAACTAAAGTATTAAAAATAACAAATTTTAAAGTAAAACTTAAAGACAAATAAAACTTTAAAACTGAAAAAATAACACATTACAACTAAACATTACTTTTCAACCATAAACTTTTTCAAATACTATTACTTTGAAAGCAAAAAAACTTTAAACCTAAAACATCAAGACTAAAATTTCAAATTAAAGTTTAGAACTAGAACTTTAAAACTGGAAAGATTAAATACCAAAACAAAAATGTTAAATTAAAACCTTAAAACTAAAAACATTTTTAAAACTATTATTTTGAAGGTCAAAATTTTTAGATCAAAACTTTAAAACTATAACCTTAAGACTAGAGCCTTAAGACTGAAACCTCAAAACCAAAAAAACTTGTAAAAATTAAACTTTTAAAATAAAAGCAATAAAATTAAGTATTAAAACTGGATTACTAAAAATGAAAATTAAAACTAAAAGTTTAATATAGAAACTGATATTACAAATAAAATGTTTAAATTTAGAACTTCAAATTGATAATTTAAAGCTTAGTTTTGCCTCTTAGCGTAAACAACTAGGCATTTGATAGTTGTAAATTTCTATACTGTTAGATTTCCATTTGGAAAAATTAATTCTGGCCAATGAAAAATTTCAAAAACTCCTATGGTCATGGTTTCAACTCTTGGCGTAAATAGTGAGGTAATAAGTAGAGGTTTGCTTCTTCTTATGTAAAACCAACTTCTGATCGTTTTTAGTCTTATTGTAACTCCTTATTTTGTAGTTGAACAAACAAAAAATAGTAAAAGTGTCGCATTGTTCCATCTCTGACCTATGAAAAATAAAAAAAACTCAAACATTTTGATTTAGGTCAGAATTCCCTTGCAGGTTCATTTTAATACATTTAAGCATGATTACTTATCAAAATTCGTTAACCTGTTCTACTGAACGATATGAAAAGGTTGTTTGGTTCATATGCCAGAATATTTTATATATAGTGAAAATTTTAAGCTAATTTAGTCTTTATGGATATGAATTCCTGTGAAAACATGCCATCCCCTAATGACTCTCTCTATAAATAAATGCTTATCCATGTCAGTGATTAACAGTGGTTTGTGGGCTGCTGTAAGGAATGCATATTTAGAACACTGAAGTCCTGTAACAAAATGAATTTGTTATACACCTTTACAACCCAGAAAATTTCAATTGAAATTAGCCAACCTCACACTGTGGTCATTGATCAAGAGAGTGACAATAGCTGGGTTGACTCTGCCGTTCTTGAAGCGCTCAAAGAAACAGTTGATGAGCTGAAGATTTTCGCACACACTGATAGTCAAGTTGGACAAAATGGTAGTGGTGATGTCATTGAGAAAAACCACGGAGCACCCTAGGGTTTTATTTTTGTATTTTTAGTTTCAATATGTTATTTTTTCAGTTTTGAAGTTTTGTTCATTTTGTACTATCTTTATAAGTGAACAATGATAGTGCATTTTTTCTCGAAGACAACCCCATATTTTTTTGGGAAAACTAGTATATTGGGATATTCTCGCATAAATACATAATCTTGAAAGGTAAGAAATCTGAGAGAATTCGGTAAGAGCCTTTACTTTGGTTTTTGGGATATTATCGCATTTAAACGATCTATATAGGTCAGAAGTCTGAGAAAATTCGTTCAGAGTCTTAATTTTGATTCTTTGGATATTCTCGCATAAAAAACGATCTGTATTGGTCAGAAGTCTGAGAAAATTCGTTACGTGCCTTTATTTTGGTTTTTGGAAATGACGTCATGTACTATGGTAGTATCTATATATCATACAAGCATTTCTTGTGACGTAGTAAAAGAATTTTCTTATATGATATCATCCATAGTATAAATATGATTGTTGATTTTCCAATGCATTAATCTATACATATAAAAATAAGTTGTTTGTCTGTGTGTCTGTCTGCTGACGTCTTGTTTGTGTGTCGACTGGCGTCATGTTTGTCAACTGACACATCTATCTATATAAAAAATAGCGACGAAGACCACACTGCCTTTCCATAACAAACAAATACAACGTAGAAACAATAGGGAAAGTTTTTTCAAGACAATGGAAATTATTTATGTAGATATTTCGGCCCTATGTCCAAGGGCCGTCTTCAGCACAATACAATACTATATATATATATAAAAGAACTTACATCAAATTGTGAGAATTAAAACTGAATATAAAAACACTTATTAAAACAATTTTTTTTAAAAATATAGCCCTAGCATCCTTACTTCAGCGAAGTTTAACCAGGACTGGCGAAAAGAATGAAATGAAGAAATATAAACTCATTCAAACTAAAGAGAATAAAATGATTAGATGCAATTTCTTAAAGCTAATCTTGCTTGTTTAGCAGCCTGTCTCAAAGGCCTTTTCGTAGTTGGCTCAGTACTATTATAAATTGGTTTAGTAAAATATTTTGTTAGATCATTTTTAATTAAATTTGAGTATAAAGAATTTAGTGAGTATTCCCCCAAGTCCCTGTTCAAAGAAATATTTTTATTGATTTTGAGATTAATTTCAATTGATTATCGAACCACCTGTTTTATTCCCAAATCATTACTAATGAGTGAAGAGTTTTCAAAAAGTATCATGTGGGACGGATTATTAAAAATATGCCAACCTAGAGCAGAATCAAAGGAATGTTTATATATATATATATATATATATATATATATATATATATATATATATATATATATATATATATATATATATACTAGCTGTTGGGGTGGCACTTCGCGCCACCCCAACACCTAGTTGATGGGGCGCTTCACGCCCCCCCAAGCCCCCCCGCGCGCGTAAGTCGTCACGCGCCATATTAGTTACGCGCCATTGTAGTTGTATCCCTGTGTCCCACCTGTGAATATAGATAGATTTATATATGTGTTTCAAACTACGTAAAAATTGCGAATATACAACATTCTTTGCTTTCCCATTGTCTGTCCATATACAAAGCCGTATGTACTAATAATGACGCCATATGCAAACGCTCTTTTTACAAACAAACAAACATGCATACACACAACTCGTTTTTATATAGGTAGATAGATAGATAGATACAATACAAATTAACTACGTAAAACTTGTGAATATACAACAGTCTTCGCTGTCCCATTGTCTGTGCGTATAAATAGATTGTCAGGTTTACCGATCCTCAAAGATGCAACATACAATTGTACATTGGTAAAGCAATCTGTATTAAGATCTATACCGCATTTTTTTAGTGATTGCCCTTGAGCTTTGTTGATGGTGGTTACAAATGCTAATCGAATTGGGAATTGCAAATCTTTTAAATTGAAAAAGCAGATCCGTTGGAATCATGGGAATGCGAGGAATAAGAACAGCCTCACCCTCATAAGGCCCTGTCAAGATTGTGGCCTCTATTAGGTTTTCCATTGTTTTTTTTTACGGCAAGTCGCGTGCCATTGCAAAGCTTTGGTGGGTTGATATTTCTTAAAAGTATTATTGGTACGCCTATTTTTAGTTATAGCACCTGTGGGGAAACCCTGAAGGATCTATGGAATTTAAAAATTCAGATGGATAATTAACCGCTTCATTTGGTTTCAAAATACAAATTAACTGCGTAAAACTTGCGAATATACAACATTCTTCGCTGTCCAATTGTCGCTGCATATAAATAGATTGTCAGGTTTACCGACCCTCGAACATGCAACGTACAATTGTCCATGGGAAAAACAATCAGTATTAAGATCTATACCACATTTTTCTAATGATTGACCTTGAGTTTTGTTAATGGTGATTGCAAATGCTAATCGAATTGGGAATTGCAATCTTTTAAATTGAAATGGCAGATCCGTTGGAATCATGGGAATGCGAGGAATAAGAACAGCCTCACCCTCAAAAGGCCCTGTCAAGATTTTGGCCTCTATTAGGTTTTCCATTGTTTTTTTGACGGCAAGTCGAGTGCCATTGCAAAGCTTTGGTGGGTTTATATTTCTTAAAAGTATTATTGGTACGCCTATTTTTAGTTGTAGCACGTGTGGTGGAAACCCTGAAAGATCTATGGAATTTAAAAATTCAGATGGATAATTAACCGCTTCATTTGGTTCCAAAACTCTGTCGACTGACTTGTAAAGGACTGCCTGGTCTCGAATCTTGGTCAAAACAATATTGTTGATTTCGTGGACGTCTATATTTTTGGGTGCGAGAATCGCTCTTTCACTTAGCCATTTATTATTTTTATAATTTTTTAGAATATTCGGAAATACTTTTTCAATCAATTCATTTTTGGACGTCACTAAATTACAGAAATCAGCAGGTAGTTGTATACGTCCTGAAATTGAGTCTACTGGGAGCTTTCCGTTTCCCATTGCCAGCAATTGATCTGAAATTTTTTGACCAGAGTCATCGTTTTGCTATCGGACACGCATATTTGTAGTTAATTTTAATGTTTTTACGTGTGCCCATAAATTAGAATTTTTCAGGCAAGCATTCATTTCGTCTGCAGGAGTTGATCTAGGTATTATAGGTAATGTTTGCCTGAAATCTCCCGCAAGCAATATTAATGTACTGCCAAAGGGTTTCGACTTCCCTCGCAAATCTTTCAAGCATTGATCCAGAGCCTCGAGCGATTTTTTGTGTGCCATTGTGCACTCATCCCAAATAATAAGTTTGCATTGCTGCAATACTTTACCCATCCCAGATGATTTGGAAATATTGCACGTGGGAGTTTCTGTAGAAAAAGAATCATTTTTGCAAAGCAAAAAAAAGCTGTTAATGTTGTATCTGGTGGATTCAGGACTCTTTGTTGCACGATGGTTTCCGTGAAATAAACACGTTGACCATTCTGTAAATGTACCGCTAAGTGAACAACAGCTAGACTACGTTCATGTATCGGAAATGAAAGAATTCGCCAAACAGCTTCATTACTGCTTATGTATCTTCCAGCCTGATATTGTACGATTTCATCGAAATCTTTGATATCGGGCTGCAAGCCAAAAACTGCCATGTCACTGCCTTTGTTGACGTATTTACATATGTATTTGATTGCCTTTACGGAGTTACAGTATTCAACGTTTATGTGTGCATTAAATGTTTTTGATAATAATGGGGAATATGGAACAACCCACTGGTTATCTACTTCGATGGTGGTACCGTTACGCTTCTTTATTATTGCTGTTTTACCGCCATCTTCAGTAGATCTTCTTCTATATTGTGGGTAACCATCATTGCCAGTAATTGTGTTTGAAACTAAAAGTCGAGGATATTGC
The DNA here is from genome assembly GCF_032884065.1 of Artemia franciscana. NCBI lineage: Eukaryota > Metazoa > Arthropoda > Branchiopoda > Anostraca > Artemiidae > Artemia > Artemia franciscana. Next base: position 62,629,601 of record NC_088863.1, on the reverse strand, counting down.
TTTTTGCACCTTCCTTTGGCCATGCGTGGTGAATTTTCGTTCAGTGCACCGCAAGGTCCATGTATCATATTTTTTACAATAATATCATGTAACCCCTTATCGACATTTTTATCAGGTATTTCAGTGAAAATCACATCATCAATTTCGTTCGAAGTAATTTTTTTATGTAGCCAGATTAGTATATGTGCGTGTGGCAAACCTCATTTTTGTCATTCCACTGAGTACATCCAGCATCGCACTGACCCAAACACCTTAAGTTTTACAATGTAGTTTATCAGTGATTTCAACTTTTGCCGGAAGACACGGGCCGTAATGTCATGCCTATGAACCGCCGATTGTCCTTGAAGTAAAAGCTGCAGTATCTCGTCCCAAGATTGATTACATGTAAATGTAATAAATAAATCTGGACGACCATAGAGACGAACATACGCAATAGCATCTTGAGCATATTCATGCATATGACGGGGACTGCCAGCATATGACGAAGGTAAAATTGTTAATCTTCCAACGTTTGTGGTATTACCGTCATTTATAACTGCATCTCGCAAATGAATGTATTGTTCAGAGCGGAGCTTGGTCTGATTCAGCCGGATATATAGCAAATTTTCTGATTCAATTTTAGCATACATATCAACGACGAATTGGTGAAACAATTCACGGCATTTTAAAATATAATTTTCTTCATCCTGCCGAATCATTAGTCTATAGGAATAATAATGCATTGCACTGCATTTCTTATTCATTTCTTTGTTAGTGGCTGGATTCATCAATTTAATATTAAAGTGATAGCCGTCGGCTCCATCCCAAAAAATGATAGGATATTGTAGGGCATCGTAGCATCGATGAGTTTCAGCAATTCTTAACAACTGAGCGTTTCGCTTATGAAGAATAATATCTCGAGGTAAAAACTGATCACCGACCATAACGATTGCCACTTCGTCGATAGTTGGAGCATTGTATCTACGCACATGTTGGCCAGGAGGCGTTTTGTCAGCGGAAATAACAATTTTATGCGTATCAGTAGGCATCAAATCGATGGCTGTTTTGAACAGACGCACTAAATTATTATTTTCGTGGAAAAGATGTTGCAATTGGGAAACGATTGTCCTTTCAACGTTGGGAGAAATTTCGCAACGTGCATTCAATTCAGAATTTCTATCACTGATGAAGTACAATTGTAAAAATTTATGATTCTCAGCTGAGAATGGTAGAAGGGACCCTGCTCTATGATAAATTTGCCCTTTTACTTTGAAAGTAGACATAAATTGATCTGGATTTTCGATTTGGGCTCCAAACGACGTCATTTGGAAACATGAGTTGTATTTTCTGATTTTTGACAAAAAACGCTTAGATTCTGACGTAGTTCCAGTAAGGAAAGTCTTCAATGGCTCTGGTGGTGCAGCCAATAGAGGAAGTTTAACTTTTCCTGAGGCGCAAAACATTCCCATTGTTTCACCATTGAATTTCAAGGCCTTGCAATAGGGACAAATTTTAGACATTGTCCCGATTTGAACACATCTACTCAAGCTATAATCATCGACTGGGTTGTACCTGAATGCCAGGCGATAACTTTCAGGTTGCTCTGATTCCTCGGCACGCTTTCTTTTCTTACTTTCTCTATCAGCAGCAAGCCTGATTTCTTGCTATTCTTGTGATTCCTCGGCACGCTTTCTTTTCTTACTTTCTCTATCAGCAGCAAGCCTGATTGCTTGCTGTTCTTGTAATTCCTCGGCACGCCTTCTTTTTTCACTTTCTCTTTTAGCAGCAAGTCTGCTTCCGCGTTGCTCTGGTAGTTCCTCGGCACGCTTTCTGTTCTTTCTTTCTCTATCAGCCTCAAGCCTGTTTCCTTGCTGTTCTTTTGATTCCTCGGCACGCTTTCTGTTCTTTTTTTCTCTATCAGCCTCAAGCCTGTTTCCTTGCTTTTCTTTTGATTCCTCGGCACGCCTTCTTTTTTCACTTTCTCTTTTAGCAGCAAGTCTGCTTCCGCGTTGCTCTGGTAGTTCCTCGGCACGCTTTCTTTTCTGACTTTCTCTATCAGCAGCAAGTTTTTTGGCATAGACTCTTTGAGCATCTTCATCGGCTTTTGCCATGGTAAGTTCATCAGTCATTGTAAACTTAAACATTAATAGATTTCTACGTGAACATATGTCTTAAATATCTTGAATGACGTCACCGTCAAAGCAAAAATGACGACAACTAATTTCATGACGTCAGTCAACACAGAAACATGACGTCACTTGATCCACAGACAGACACACAGACAGACAACTTATTTATATATATATATAGATATATATATATATATATATATATATATATATATATATACATATATATATATATATATATATATATATATATATATATATATATATATATATATATATATATATATATATAAAATCTATACATATAAAAATAAGTTGTATGTGTGTTATGTCTGTCTGTCTGTCTGTCCGCATATGACGTCTGAATTATTTCATCATATACCAATTCAAAAACGAATGTATTCAAGCCCGAAGTTGGTAACGCGCTATGTTCCAGGTTCTAGGTCCGAGAGGTTGCTGGTTCGAACCTTAGCTAGGTAAAAACTACAAAAAAAAAACTAAAAAGAAAAAACTAAAACTAAAAAAAACTTAAAAAAAGGTAAACACTACAAAAAAAACTAAAAAGAAAAAAAACTGAAAACTAATAAAAAAACTAAAAAAGCTAAAAAACTAAAAAAAAACTAAAAAAGAAAAAATAACAAAAAAAGAAAAAACCGAAAAATAAAGGAGAAAAACATAAAAATAAGGTGTATGTGTGTTATGTCTGTCTTTCTGTCTCTCCGCAAATGACGTCTGAATTATGAATTATTTCATCATATACCAATTCAAAAACGAATGTATTCAAGCCCAAAGTAGCTGAGTTGGTAGCGCGTTATGTTCCAGTTTCTAGGTCCGAGAGGTTGCAGGTTCGAACCTTGGCTTGGTAAAAACTACAAAAAAAAACTAAAAAGAAAAAACTAAAAAGAACTAAAAAAATGAAAAAAATGTACACTACAAAAAAAAACTAAAAAGAAAAAAACTAAAAACTAATAAAAAAAAACTAAAAAAGCTAAAAAACTAAAAAAAAGCTAAAAAAGAAAAAAAAATAAAAAAAGGAAAAAAACTGAAAAATAAAGGAGAAAAGCAAAACTAAAAAAAAATAAAAATAAAAAAAACTAAAAAGGTAAAAACTAAAAACAAAAAAGAAAAAAAACTAAAAAAAACTAAAAAAAGGTAAAAATCAAAAAAAAAAACTAAAAAGAAAAAAGGGGAAAAACACAAAAAACTAAAAAAACTAAAAAAACTAAAAAAAGGTAAAAACAAAAAAAACTAAAAAGGAAAAAGGGGAAAAACACAAAAATTTATTTCATCATATACCAATTCAAAACCGAATGTATATACAGACCGGGACACAAATGACGACCGGGGCACAGGGAATATAAATGACGACCGGGACACAGGGACACAACTACAACGGGGACGCCGGGGGGCACAAGGGGATATAAAAATGACGACGGGGAAACAGGGAATGTTCGATTAGCAATCACCATCAACAAAGCTCAAGGGCAATCATTAGAATCATGAGGTATAACTAAAAAAACAAAAAAAAGGTAAAAAACTAAAAACTAAAAAAAAGACCAATTCAAAAACGAATGTATATACAGACCGGGACACCGGGACACAAATGGCGACCGGGACACCGGGACACAGGGAATATAAATGACGACTGGGACACTCAAAGAGAAATTACAGACTGGGACACCGGGACAAAAATGAAGACCAGGACAAAGGGAATATAAATGACGACCGGGACACAGGGACACAACTACAACGGGGACGCCGGGGGGCACAGGGGGATATATAAATGACGACGGCGACACAGAGAATGTTCGATTAGCAATCACCATCAACAAAGCTCAAGGGCAATCATTAGAATCATGAGGTATAGATCTGAATACGGATTGTTTTTCCTATGGACAATTATATGTTGCATTTTCAACAGTCGGTAAACCTGACAATCTATTTATATGTACAGACAATGGGAACGACTTACACGTGCGGGGGGGGGGGCTTAGGGGGGGCGCGAAGCGCCACCCCAACAGCTAGTTATGTATATAATATAATGTCTGTTGAATAGCCCAAAAACCAAAAATTTGCCGTTGCAATTAAATTAAATTCTCATTCTTGGAACCAACACCTGAACTGTCAAACGTGATAAGACATGAAAATCGACAGCCTGGACCTTCAATTGCAACAACACTAATACGGGTAGCTAATGAAAAGACCAATGCTAAATTGTCTGAAGTAATCAGAATCTAGAAACGTGTCAAAAGTGAAGTTGAAGAGCAGAGATATGGGTGGTTAGAAGATATGCCAGAACAACAATTAGAGCGCGTCAAAAATAAAATGAAGAGCAAAGAAAGATGCGTTTAGAAGATATGCAACATCAAGCAAATGAGCAGATAAAAAGAAAAATGAAAATAAAAGACACAGGTGGCTAGAAGAAAAGTGGCGATGTGTAAAAATTAAAATTAAGAGCAAAGACACACGTGGTTATAAGACATTTGCCATCGAGCATGTGAGCTTTTCAGAAATGAAAATGAAGAGCAAATATACGCACGGTGAGAAAAATAGTGATGGCGTGTCAAAAATGAAAATGAGGACCAGACACACGCAGTTAAAAAAGATGTGACACTGAGCAGGTGAGCAAGTCAAAAATGAAAATGAAAAGCAAAGACAAACGCAGTTAGAAGACATGTAACACCAAACATATGAATAAGTCGATTAAAATCAACCTGGACAGCGAGAATCGAAAGGTGTTAAAATTAAAAATGATAGCGATGATGACAGGGTTTGGGATTTTGACATAAATAAGGTCATCAATGCCCACTATACCTTTGAAAATCTAAAACCTGGACTTGTTAAATCGTTAGAAGAAAATAATTTATCGTCCCAACACCTGGAAAATTAAAAGAAACTAAGGTTTGGTGACATGTATTTCATAATGACAAAAGACAAGCTGAAGCAAGTGTTAAAGGTCCAATAAAAACAATTGGAATTTTATAAGGTTACTACTTCTATTCTAAGGTCAATTTGGACGTAATGACATCAAGAAGAGGCTCAAATTGTCCGTGTTTAGAAGGCGAGTGACAGTGAGAACCCATATATAGAAACTTGCCACATGCCGAGTGTCGGTACCCTGCGGAAAAACCACCAGGATCCAGGTACTTTCAAGTAAAGTTTAATACTAAATCATGTCTGTTAGTCCACTTAAATTCAACTAAATAGATTTACTTAGCTAATTATTCCTTTTATTAAGCTGATTCTACTAGATAATCTGAATTCAAATAAACCGCTTTACTTAACTGGTAATTCCTGATATTCAGTAAAGGTTAAATGTATGTTAATCATGTACCGGCTTTAATATGCTAGTGAGGTTCTCATGAGATGGAATTATTGAATATTATGTGGGCACAGCAGCCGTTTTTTGAGAAAGAGGCGTAGATCCAAAAACACAGTTTCGAGAAAACTAGGTTCAAAAATTCCAGAAACCTCACTTCACTGGAGAGCAAATAAGCCTGTAGCAAAGATTTTTCAACTTAATTTGGAGTTTTCGATACTGCACAAGCCGATAGGCGACTTTTCAAGTATATCCGAACTTGGGAAGTTGTCCATTTGGTCCTTATGTCTCTTTCGCTACAAACTTGAAAAACATACGCCCTTCTGAACAAACGAAAATTGGATATATATCTCTTTAGTTTTCTGGTTAGTTGGATATAAGTCTTTTACTTATTTAATCAGTTGGATATACGTCTGCTCACGCGAGTAATGGTAAGGCTGGATATACACCAAGTTACTGAAGAGCTAAGTGATGGAAAACGTATTTATTTTAGGTAAAAAAGATATAAAAAAGATAAAGGAAGTAAACACTAGTTGATTGACCCATATAAGTCTTCACTCCCTGTTGACGTTGGCGTACTTTGCAAAAATCGCGGTTGACTCAATTTGCCATCAAGTGAACTAGCTTCTCAAATATGACGGCAAGTTTTTCACTCTGTACGCCTCTTGGCCTTGACATCATCGTGGGGAAAAGTTGACAATCGAACTTTCGCTGTAGGATATCCCATTCTTGATGAGGTTCGTCCTAGTCAGTTTTCACAGACATGGTTAGTTTGCCTCTGACAAAAAAATCTGTACAATATAAGCTAAGTTACACGGCATTTTTTGCGTGTTTCTTCCTGACATCCACAATATGAATGTCCAAAGCACATTCTCAGGATTTCATTTTTTCCCAGGGCTTGGAAAATCAGCTTGTTTAGGCTCCGGAAAGAGAAGGCTACTTTGGTGTGACAAATCTTTGACTGATGAAAAAAGCGTCTTTCGAAGACGGCATCGTTGGCAGAAGAAGGATCTTCTGCAAGTTGAAGCTTTAAACCCTTTCGGTGTTTTTTCATACACGATCAGCGTCAGTAGCGTAAAGGTTGCTCACGTTTTTGACTCTCTTGATGCTTTTCCAGCTTTGTTACCTCAATTTCAGAGGCTGATCTGACACTGATTTTGGCTGATAGGTATGAGCAGGTATCACATTCATCAATAGAAAGCATTTTTAAGGAAACATGTTATTTCTTCAGTTCTTTTCGGTACATACTCAGACCAATTTCCTTGCAGATTTTTGTAGATTTGCAGATTTGCAGACCTGCTTCAGCTCAGAATCAACTGGGAAGTAAAATATTGTAGATCTGTTCGTTCTAATGGAAGAATTTTCTGCAATTTAGACTCGCTTTCGCTTTGGCTTGCTGGCTGTGATATGTGACTTAAGCGACTTGAGTCTCTGCTCAAATTAAAACGACCAGAAGGATTGATTTAGCCTTTCTCGCAGCTCCTCGGTAATAAGTGAGTACTAAAGCTTACATTTCCCAATCAAACCAAGAGAGAATGGGTCTTCCTTTGATCAAAAACACTTCGTTGTCAATCTCAATAACTGGTTCTGCAGCTGACTGAATACGCAAACTTGTTAAACGAGTAGACGGAATAAGCTCAATTTCACTGATAAGTGACCTGGACTGACCGGCTTCAGTGTCAAGTAGTCCCTGTGCTAGTAGTCCCAGGCCTTTCAGATCATATCGTCCTGTGAGAGCGGTTTTTTCGTAACTAAGGTTTTCAAAATCCCGAGAAAAACGACTTTGAAAATTTCACCTTTGCTGGAATTTACACGGTACAACCGATTTTCTTCATAAATACATAAAAAAAATTGCTAGGAAGGTCTCCCGAATATGAGATGGAAATGGTGAAGTTTTCATTGTCATAACCTGAAATGAAATACAGATACGACAATCAGACCTTGGCGAAATTTCAGTTAACTTAGATACGACAAAACGGTGAGGGCTGCCTATTCTTTTCACCATGAAGATACGACAAACGAGTTCTGATGTAGCAATACTATTTCAAAAAGTATAATAATAAAAATAAAAAACGTCAGAAACGTTCCTTTTTTTTGAGTTCCTTTGCTGGCTGCCGTTTTGCTTCAATAGATTTCTCTTCTGGACATGGATCTCGCACAGACGGAGAGACTTCCAAATCCCCCTTGGCCTTGTAGTACTGTTCAATTTTGTATTCAAAATACATCTGGTCTTGGTTGGGGATGAACTTCAGGAGATAATTGACATCTTTGATTTTCGCATCAGGTAGATCAATATTTTTGCCAAAAAGTTTGGGAAAAACAAGACGTTCAACAACACGGACAGCCGAATTGTTGGGACACTTTTTAACCAAAGTATATTCTTGTGATATAGTAGCCATTTGCAAGTCTCCAGAGAAGGAAGTTTTGAACCAAACTCTCTTAGCGTTATCCTGACGGAACTCAAGTTGTTTTACCTTTGAATACGGTACCAACGAGTACTTGAACAGCTTTGCTGCCTTCTGAAAGTCAAAGAACATCAAGGTGCTTTAGCCCCCGCTCAATAGTGCTATGTACAGCATCAACCTCCTCTATAGTCGAATGACCTGGTTCACAATACTTCATAACCACTTTTTCTAAGCGAGGAAATTTTCTTAGAACATCTTGGACGGTGAAGCTTATAATCGACTTTCGGTTCTGGGACACGCAGGAGTCCGACCAAGTAATTAACTGACAGGTATCAGGGTCAGTATCAAGAACTGGTTCCAGTATGGCCACTAGTCAACTAGCTATTTTGTTTGCTCCACGTCCAGCCTCAAACTCGGACCAAATACAACAGTATACCTCATTGATTTTCTCTCCAGTCTTTCTCTGGAATGAAAGAATTGCCGTGAGGTTGAATGTAGTAATCTTGCTTTTATAGAAAAATGAAGAAACATTACCCCGGGGCAGCGGAAAAATATTCTCTACATTAAAACAAAATAGAGGAATAGATAGGTTTTACCTGTCCCCGTCATGTTCAATCTTGGTCTCAATTTTACTTTTTACATGAGCCTCATACTTGTCTTTTATTTCGTGATCCATTTCAGTTCTGTTTTCTTCACTTACACGTTTTTCCTCGCATACATCACATCGATCTGTTTTCGGAATATGAAATGACAAATTCATATTATGACAAATTCGTATATATGTATATATATATATATATATATATATATATATATATATATATATATATATATATATATATATATATATGTATATGTATATATATAAATATATATATATATATATATATATATATATATATATGTATATATATATATACATGTATATATATACATATTATATATATATATATATAGATAGATAAATATATATATATATGTATATATATATATATATATATATATATATATATATATATATATATATATATATATATATATATATATATATATATATATATATATATATAAAATTATTAGATAATCATGCTAGGTTTTTGTGGAGGACAACAGATAAGGGAAAGCCCTGCAGATAGATAGAGCAGCTCCATAGGAGGCTTAGACCAAGTAGGACCTTGTCCCAGTGGGGCCCATAATAGAAACTGGGAAATCCTCCCCTGGGGGTCATAATTACAGGTGGAGGAGGAAGAAGGCCCCTCAAATGTACACTCTGCAGGGCTAACTGCCGTGTTCAGACGTCAGATGAGTTACAAACCTTCTCCCAGTAATGGGTTAAATAGCATGGTGAAGCAGAACACCATCGTGGGAGGATCCTCTATAGGAGGACAACTGCGGTAGGGCGTAAGATCCAGATTTATGGACAACGGCCTCTGTAAAGGGCTGCCTCGACCCTTTCGGGGTACCTGCAAGACTGGGAAACTTGCGGTCAATTTTTCCAAATTGAGGAGTGGCGCCCCTCGAGGAAATTATAGATTAGTAAACAACACAGCACTCGTACGGGATTCTGATTATTGGATAATTTTCTGGGCTTAGTTTGTTTTGATGGGCGTTTTCGGGCTGAAAAACCTCTTCCTAGCTAATTTATCTACTATGGGCTGCCTCCCCGTAGTAGCATAATATTTGTAGGCATGAATATATAATGAGTCAGAGGTAATAGGCTTGGGACTGTCTGTGCAGGATTTCGACTCTTGTTGATAGAAGAGCATCGCCAAGTGCTGAAAACTATGTTGTGACCAAGATGGGCCCAGGATTGCACAAAGCCTCCAACTTACTGGAGGTCCAAGGGACTTCTTGCTGTCCGGTTCTAAGCCGGCTTAAGCGCTTCGGTGTAGACTTGAGAAGATATGTTGGTCCCCATCCTGCACTGGTATCTGGGATCACTGCTTTTCTTGAGGCCAAAATAATTTCAAAGATTTAAAGAACATGAAAATTAGAACTTGGAATGTTACGACGTTAAAAAATGACTATCGCATCGACATTTTAACTGACGAATTCAGACGGTTTGAACTGTACTTACTTGTACTTGTTTCAGGACACAAGCTCTTCAGCTCTCCCTGGCGCTATGATCTGGCAGACGGTTGAGTGCCAAGCCGCTCGGTCGTGTGTGTGTGGTGCACATATTTCAAGCCACTGCTTGTCCCATCTTCGGCCGTGTCGTCGGAAACCACCAATCGGCTCTAGGTCCGCCTTGAGTGTGTTAAGCCAGGTCTTGACTTGTCCACCTCGCTTCTTCTTCCAGTGTGCGAGGGGTTTGCAGTATAGCGCCTTTTTAGTGAGGGTGTCATCTGACCTCCGACAAACATGGCCAAACCAAGTTAGGCGGCGTTTTTTTATTAGGGCTTCAATGTCATGCTTCTGGTGGCATCGTCTACGAATTTCGACGTTGCTAATTCTGTCTCGGAGGGAGACACCGAGGATTTGTCTCAGGCAGGAGTGGTCGAATACTTTGAGAGCATGAACATCCGCTGCTTTCAGGGGCCATGTCTCGCATCCGTAAAGGAGTACGGAGCGGACGGTTGCTTCAAAGATCTGGATTTTTGTTTTTAGTAGGACGTCTCTTTGTCTCCACAGGTTCTTCCTAAGTTGAGCAAAGACTATCGATGCTGATGATATTCTGCTCTGGACTTCCGTACTGCAGCCGCCGGAAATGTCGATGAGGGATCCCAGGTACTTGAACTGGTCAACGACCTCTAAACGGGAGTTGTCGATAGAGATGCCCCTTGTGAGTACATCCTCAGAATTTGTCAGAATTTAGGTTTTATCCTTACTGATCTTCAGCCCAACCAAATCTGCAGTAGCAGCAACATTACACAGCATGGCTTGCGCATGATCTATATCGTTTTCTAGCAAGGCAATGTCATCCGCGTAGTCAAGGTCTTTGATGGAGAAGTCAGGGCTTACTTCAACGCCTCTGGCAGATTGCATGGCGCGCTTCATGATCCAATCGATAACAAAGTTGAAGAGGATGGGGGACAGGATGCAGCCCTGTCTCACCCCGAAATCGATGTCGAAGAGGGAGGACAGCTCTCCATCAGCTTGTATACAGGCACGAACGTGTTGGTAGTATGCCTGAATAAGGCGTATCAGCTTATCAGGGACGCCGTCCTCTTGCATCGCAGCCCATATGCCATCTCTAACGATCGAGTCAAAGGCCGTTATAAAATCTATGAAGACGGCTATAGTAATCTGATTGTGTTTCATGCGGTGTTCGAGAATTTGCCGGAGTGTAAAGAGCTGATCAATGCAGCCCATTCCTGGCCGAAAGCCCGCCTGGTTTGGGCGTGTGGTCGTGTTTCTGATTGAGCTGAAGCGGTTGAGTAAAATCATGGCAAATATTTTGGCAGCGATGCTTATGAGCGATATCCCCCGGTAATTCTTGCATTCAGCTTTATCCCCTTTTTTATACAAGGGGATGATAATTGAAACTTTCCAATCGTCTGGGAGAACCTCCTGTACCCAAATTTTCTTGAGCAGTTTTTCTAGGTTCTGTGCAAGAAGCCTGGGGCTTACCTTGTAGATTTCTGCTGGTATGGCGTCAATTCCCGGCGCTTTATGATTCTTCAGCTTCTTTATTGCTGCCAGGATTTCCTCTTCGTCAGGGGGCTCTATTTTGACTCCTGCGTATTGGATAATGAGCGTTGATGAAGGAGGTGGGGGAGGTTGGGTCACTTGAAGATTTGGAGCAGGTGATGAAGGGTCGACTTGGGGATTTAGGAGTTTCTGGAAATGGCGCTTCCAACGGTCAACGACTTCGTCACGACTCGTTAGGATGTTACCGTGTTCGTCTCTTACAGAGGCCGAGTTCTTCGACCTCTTCCCAGTGGACTCTTTAAGCAGCTGATACAGTTTCCTAGTATCAGACAGGCTAGCTGCTTTTTGCATCTCCACCGCCATATTCTCCCAGTACTTCCTTCTGTCTTTTCTGCCCGACTGGTGACATAGCTTGCGTAGCTGTTTGAATTCAGCTGAGTGGCGTGATGGTAACAGACTTTTCTTCGTTGCAAGTCGGATTGTCTCTTCGGACATCCACCGTCTTCGCTTTCGCTTCACTCTTCCAAGGGTTTCGAGAGCTACCTCCTGTAGTGTATTTCGGAACTTCTGCCAATCTTCGTTAACCGACGACCCGCTCGAGTTCCCGTCCTCAGGAGACTCATTTGAGTGTTCATGCTCGAGGGCGGTGAAACGATTTGAAAGTTGAACACGGAATTGTTCTACTACTGTCGGGTCCTTAAGACGGGCAACGTCAAATCTTTCTGGGGGTTCCTTCCGTTTACGAGCCACTAGCCTGATCTTCACAGACATTTTGACCAAGGTATGATCCGACCCGCCCTTGGAACCTGTGTCAGGTCCTCTGTAGGCTCTGCAGTTCTGGATCGAGCTTCTCCAACGTGACGACACGAGTAGGTAGTCCAGCTGGGAAGATGTCCTTCCATCTCTGGATCTCCAGGTTATGACGTGTGAGGGCTTGTGTCTGAAAAGGGTGTTTGCTATTACGAGGTTGTTCGCTTGGGCGAATTGGACCAATCTGGTTCCTCGTTCGCATCTTTCGCCGTACCCGTGAATTCCAAGGCTCCTGTCGCCGTTTGCCTGTCTGCTGCCGACGTGTGCGTTGAGGTCGCCACCGATAATGAGGAGGTCACGTTTGGGGGTCTTTTTTACAGCTTCGTTGAGTTCGGCGTAAAACGTATCTATTGCTTGTTCAGAGCTGACCCTTGTGGGTGCGTAGACCGCAAACACTGTAACATTAAACAGTTTGCTTCGGAATCTAGCTTTTGCAAGGCGAGATGATACGGGCTCCCATTCTATTAGAGCTTTTTGTGCTTGGATGTTAAGGAGAAATCCAACCCCTGCACTGCCACTACCATCTTTGGGTCCTGAGTTATAAAAGAAGAAAGAGTTCTCTGAATCTGGTGTTGCTATCTCATGGTTTTCTAGTGTGTCATTTATTCTTGTCTCTGATACACAGAGGATGTCGAGGCCTAGGCGATGTATTTCACCAGCTATGAAAGTTTGGGTCGTCAAACATTTCATCGAACAGACGTTCCAGCACCCTATTGCAAGGGATTGTCTTCGTTTCAACAGGTGTCCAGCTCGCCAATTTTTCGAAGGAGACGCCGGTAAATCATCCAACGCATCGCTTGTCGGGAATGCCGTAGCTTGTTTTAACACTCTTTGATCTGCTTTTTTCATAACGTTTCGTGGGAATATTATTGACCGACAGGTCCCCAGTCCGTCGGCGCCTCCACACTTTAGCCATTCTTTCGCTAGGCATGTAGCTACGGAATGTTGCCACCGCTTCACCACTTTGAGGTAGTGTGGTCGACTTCCCAAGGATACACTAGAGACGGAGATACAGCTACGGCAACCCAAACCGCACCATAGCCGTGCTAAGAGAGGGCCTCGGCTGTCATCTTGATTCCCATCTAGGTAACCCCAGGCAGAAGAAACTCATATCCCAGGGGTAGGAAGCATGAAATTAGGTGACATAGAATTTGTTTACTCAGGCAGGAAGGATGGGGTACATAGACAAGGAGTAGGGCTCATGATGAATAAGGAAGCTGCTAAGTCTTGTTTAGGCTAGGAGGGTATTAATAATAGAATACTAATTGCTCATTTTATGACTAAAAAGTTTAGGGTATCAGTTATAGTAGTATATGTCCCCATTGAACCAACTGATGGAGATACTAGTGATTCAGATGAATTTTACTTACAATTACAGGAGCAAATAGACAGGGTACCAGGTAGAAATATGGTGTTTTTGCTAGGAGATTTTAATGCCCAAGTTGGTAGAAATAGGGATAGATGGTATCCTAGCCTAGGTAAAGAAAACAGTAACGTCTATAGGCTTTTGCAATTTTGTAGGTATAACAACCTAGTTATAACCAATACGGTGTTTGGTCACAAAATGGCCCATAAGTTGACATGGTATTCACGTGATGGTAAGACAGCAAACCTTATTGATTATGTTATTGTAAACAGAAGACTAGCAGGATCAATACAAGATACTAGGGTGTATAGGAGTGCCGTTATTGATGTTAAAAGTAAAGATCACCGTCTAGTAGTGTCTAAGGTTAATTTAAAGCTGAAACTTCGGAAGGGTAACTCCCTCCCGGAAAGTTATGATGTTGGTAGACTTCAGGATGAAAATTTGAGAAAAAAATTTCAGGAACAGTTGAGTACAAAACTTGAGGGTTTAAAATTTGACAATGTGGAAGATGGATGGAATAATTTCAGAAAAACAATTTGTGAAGTTGCTGATGGTGTCCTAGGGAAGAGTGCTAAGAAAGCAACTAGGAATATTAGGGAAAAAGCTTTAGGTTTAATAGAGAGTAAAAGGGGTTTGTATAAGAATTATTTGATTGATAGGTCGTATGAAAACAAAAGGAATGTAAAGAAAGTGGAGAAAGCATTAAAATATGAACTAAGGAGATGTTAAATGGAGGCGATGGATAAAATTGCTGAGGATCTGGAAGATGCGGCTAGACGGTATATTAGTAAAATATTATACTGGCCTGTTATTAAATTGAAAGGGAGTAGCCAATCCGGACTAGTCCCAGTTAAAGATAGAAATGGGGCCACAATTAGTGATAAGGAAAAAGTTAAAGAAAGATGGGTGGAACATTTTGAGAATGTGCTAAACTGAGATACAATTGCAGGAAAAGATATAGATGAAAATGACAATTAAAAAGATTTGTGTAGTGAGGAAGAATTAGCGACAGTACTAGAGGGATTAAAAAATAATAAAGCCCCAGGTGCTGATAGTATATTTAATGAGTTCCATAAATATGGTGGCTCTGAGGTTAGGAATAAGCTACTGAAGATTATGAACATGATTTTTGAAAAAGGGGAAGTACCCAATGATTTTAGGAAAACCTTAATTAAACCACTGTATAAGAAAGGTGACAAAAGTTAGTGTCGTAATTATTGAGGCATTAGTCTGTTCTCTGTAGGTAGCAAATTACTGAGTAATATGATAATTTTTAGACTGAGACATGCTGTAGACAAAGTTTTAAGGGAAGAACAATGCGGTTTTAGAAAAGGTAGAGGATGTGTCGACCATGTTTTCACTCTTAGGTTAATAATTGAGAAGTCCCTTCGTTGTCAAACACCTTTGGTCCTTAGTTTTATCGATTATGAGCAAGCTTTCGATTCTGTTGATAGAACAGCGTTAACAAAGGTCTTATCGTTATATGGTACACCAGAAAAATACATTAAAGTGATTTGAGCTATGTACGAGCATAATACTGCTGCGGTTAAGGTAGGAAATGAGGTTAGCAACTAGTTTTGTATTAAATCAGGAGTTAAGCAGGGTTGTGTTCTATCCCCCTTTATATGGATCATTTTGATGGACTTCGTCTTAAGGAGCACAGGAAAGGCAATTGGAGACCATGGAATCAAATGGGGAGGAAGAACGCTCCTGGACTTAGATTATACTGATGATTTAAGCATATTAGATGAAAGTATGAGCAAAATGAATGAATTTTTAGAGGTTTTACGAGTTCAGGGTGCTAAAATAGGCTTGAAAATTAATGTTAAGAAGACTAAGTCACTAAGGTTAGGAATAAGTGAAGATGAACAGGTAACATTAGGTAACGAAAAGATTGATCAGGTTGGGAGCTTCAGTTACCTTGGTAGTATTATTAGTAAAGATGGTGGGAGCAGTGAAGATGTTAAAAGTAAAATAGCTAATTCTCAGGGTGTTTTTTCAGAGTTAAAAAAAAGTTTGGAAGAATAGAAAGATAAGTCTTCAAACCAAGATTAGAATATTGGAAGCTACAGTGATGACAGTGGTCAAATATGGCTCTGAAGCATGGGCACTCCGAAAAGCAGATGAAAATTTACTAGATGTTTTCCAGAGAAATTGCCTACGGATTGTTCTGGGTACCCGGCTGACTGCCCGTTTTTCAAACAGTAGGTTTTACGAAAAGTGTGGTTCAATCCCGCTTTCTGGGGCTATAATGAAAGAAAGGTAGAGATGGCTAGGCCACGTTCTACGGATGAAGGATGACGGATTACCGAAGATTTTCCTTTTTGGCCAACCGTCTGGGGCTACACGGAAAGCAGGTCGTCCTTGTCTGGGTTGGGAGGAAGTCATAAATAAAGATTTAAGGGAAATGGGAACTTCCTGGGAAGGTGTAAAGAGGGAGGCTTTAAATAGATTAGGTTGGAGGAGGAGCGGGCGTAGCTGTGTTGGCCTCAGGTGGCTTGGTGCTGCAGTGAGTTATTAGTAGTAGTAGTAGTAGTATAGAGGAAAATACTCGATTCAATTGAGAATAAGTTGATCTAAACAACGGAAACAAAATAAAAACAAGTAAATCAATATTAAATATGACTTAACAGGGGGGTATTAATAGGGTTTGTGGACTTTGGTGATATGAAAATATCAAAATATGACCATTTACCATTCGATATTCTCCAATTCATTTTTGAATGATGTTATTTTGCTTAATACGTTGTTATTCGCTCCAGTATAACGTTTTTAGATTGAAAGCGTCAGTATATATTAAATATGAGAATGAAACAAGATAGAAAATACCTATTTTGAAGCATATTTCATATTTGGTTTTCCTTTTAGGGAGTGTTTAAAAGACTATGTACACTACATCTACATACCGCTTCTAGACTAGTCCAATGCCGTAATATTATTTTGTTTTAATTAATTTTCGCACTTTTTAGCCTTTTGCCTACTCAAATCAAATTTGACTGGGAGAATATGACGTATCTTCACTCACAGAGGAGTTTCCAGTTGTAGAAAGGACAATGACGAAGAAAAGTTTTGACACCTAATATAATTTTTTGACGTATGAATACGATATTGCATTATTGCATTTAGAGGAACCGGATGAATTTCTACTATTTCACCAATTTGCCTGCCATCTAGTGATGATATACATGTTAGAATGAACACAACTGTTAGCAGTTGGGGAAGATTAAGTGAAGGTGGAACATTGCCAAATGTTTTGCAACAGGTAGTTGATTCTTTTTTCTGTTTTTTTTCTTCTCTTCTTCTTTTCTTTTCTTATTTCTTTTCTTCTTTTCTTTTCTTCTTTTCTTTCTATCTTTTAGAAGAATGCTATAAATAAATGATATCTCGCTGCCATAAATGAGAGAGAGGGGAGTAAGATGTACTAGATCCCAACAAAATTTCAGATATATTTTGTGCACTTTTATTTAGAGACAGGTCTGCCAAAGTTTGGATTTTGTCCTCCGTCGTCAGTAGGCCCTAAATTTTATCACAAGTTAATCGAAGAAAACCTATTATGCACCCCCTTCCCCTAAAGAAAATTCTGGATGTACCACTGCACAGCTCCCCCAGGTATTAAAACATCATATTGCTTTTTATGGCACTTGGTATTAAACAATTGACATATAGCGATCGCAAATTCTGTCGGTCGGTCTGTCTGTCTGTCTGTCCCGGTTTTGCTAATTTAGGCACTTCCAGATAAGCTAGGATGATTAAATTTGGCAGGCTTATATGGTACCTTACCAGATTAAATTAGAAACAGTCGTTTCCCTGATTCGACCATCTTGGGGGGTGTGGGGGAACGGTTAATTCGGAAAAATTAGAAAAATGAGGTATTTTTAACTTGCGAGTTTTTGATCGAATCTTAATGAAATTTAATATTTAGAAGGATATTGTGTCTCAGAGCTCTTATTTTAAATCTCGATCGGATCAGGTGACATTCGGGGGAGTTGGAGGGGGAAGCATGAAATGTTGGAAAACAATTAGAGTGGAGGTATCGGGATGAAACCTGGTGGAAAAACTAAGCACAAGTCCTAGATACGTCATTGATATAACTGGAATGGATCCGCTCTCTTTGAGGACGTTAGGGGGAGGTTTAATTCTGAAAAATTAGAAGAAATAAGGTATTTTTAAATTTGAAAACTGGAAATCTTGGAAAACACTTAGAGTTTGGAGATCACGATGACACTTGGCGGAAAGAATAAGCACAAGTCCAAGATACGTGACTGAAATAACCAGACCAGATCCACTCTCTTTGGGGAGTTGGGGGTGGGGGGGGGTAATTCAGAAAATTCGGATTTCCGGTGCTATGGCGAGTTCGATGCTTCTGGACGTGCTAGGACCATGAAAATTGGTTTATGTGTCAGGGACCATTACAAATTGACTTGATTACAGTTGTTTCCCCCATTCGGCCCTCTGGAAGGGGGTGGAGGAAGAGGAAAAATGAAAAAAATTATATTGGAAATTTATTGGAAAAATTGGAAAATGCTTAGAGTGGAGAAATCGGGATGAAACTTGGTGGGTAGAATAAGCAAATGTCGTAGATATGTGATTGACATAACTGAACTGGATCTGCTCTCTTTGGAGGAGTTAGGAGGGCGAGTTCGGTGCTCCTGGTCGCTCTAGAACGATTAAAATTGGTAGGCGTGTTATGGACCTTCACAAATTGACTTGATAAAGTCGTTTTCTCCTATTTGACCATCTGGAGGGGGGGGCTGAAAGGAGAGGAAAAATTAGAAAAAATGAGGTAATTTTAACTTTCAATGGGGTGATCGGATCTTAATGAATTTTGATATTTAGAAGGACCTTGTGTCTCAGAGTTCTTATTTTAAATCTCGACCGGCATTAAGCCTCTGATTTTCCTTTAGATCAATCAATGTTTTCTTAGAATTTTGATGGAGCTCATGCCAAATGAGCTCTTGGCTTTTCCACCATATCATCTTATGAGCAGGAGCTTGTGAACTGATACCGTCCAGATGCATGATATATAGCTATTAAGAAAGGATAAATGACTGTGGACCTCTTCTATGACTGGTTTAGAGATTTTTTATCCTATCTCAAGTCAAGGAAAAGACCTTTCTTTTTCTTGACAGCAATGACCTCCATTTATCCTTGGATCTCGTGAAGCTCGGTTTAGAAAAGAACTTTACAATCCTCAAGTTGCCAGTCAATGTATCCCATGTTCTGCAGCCCCTTTACAGGGTTGTTTAAAAACGGCTGGAGTCATCCTTGAGCAGAAGCTCATGAACCATTTTTCAAAAACCATTTCAAACATACTATGTGCATGAACTTAGTCAGAAAGGTGTATCATCAATATCCCAAATATATCATCAAACATAGGAATGGTATAGGGTATTAAGTTGAAAATTGTTAGAGTATTTTAAGGTGGATGTTGAACTAGGCAAAATGCAAAGTTTACATACTATTACTATTACGACTGGTCCTACTACTATTGTTACTCGAACTACTACTAAAACTGCTATTGCTATGATTATCTCTACTACAAATACTACTTTGATTACTACTACTAGTACTACTGAAACAAAGAGTATTTGGTGAAAACTTCAGGGACTGATGAAGAGGATAGTGAAATATGCTAAATTGGACGCAATGTGGATATAGCCTAGTAAAAGGGTGTAACAGCTATATCTAAGAAGGCGCTTAGAGTAACAAGTGTAAACTTTTAATGTTGAAAGGTACAATGAACAAACCAGAAGGCACTAAGTACATACTACTATACCACTTCTACTACTACTAAGGTTATGGGTGTCAAATTGAAAATTTCAGGAAATATTGAGGAGAATAGTAAATTAAATTAAAACATGCTGTTTGTAGGCAGGCTGTCAAAAGTCTTTATCAACAGTATCTCGAGAACGGCTTTGGATGTTAGGCATGTTCTGGGGTGTATTGTGGTAATAAGAATGTCTTATGTACATGTTGGTACTGCAAGTAGTCTTACTATTATTAGTGCTCTTTGTACCAATAATAGTAAGGGTAATTGTATTAATTTGGAGCTTTCAGGGGCTGTTGAGAGGAATATTGGACTAAATTAAAACATATTATATACACACAGGTTATCAACAGAACGTATCAGTAATATTTCAGAAACACCTTAAAGTATTAAGTTGAACCTATTAAGGCAAGAGGAGACGATTTTGAGCTATACCAAACAGGCACAATGTGAATACTATTGCTTCTTACAATTAATGATGCTAGTGCTATCACTAATGATACTGCAATTGCTCCTCCTACTATTTTTGCCACTGTGTCTACCACTATTACTAAAGCTAAGGGCATTAATTAAACTTTCAGAGAACGTTGAGGTTAGTATTGAACTAAATCTAAACACACTCTTTGCATATGGGTTATTCAGCTGAGATTCTCAGGGCCATCAATAATAACACTTTTACTGCTACTTCTACTATCCCTTCTACTGCTTCTATTATTACCAATATTGAACTAAATCAAAATAGCTTTAGTGAATCAAGGTTGCAAAGATATCCAGGCGGCAATAGGGTATAGAATAAGGAACAAAGTATAAACTATCATGGAATGTTCTATAAAACTAAATCCAAAGGCCCCATTTGTATGGTGGTCTTAGGAAGGATAATACATTTTAATTTTCAGGGGAACATGTGAAGGTGTAAAACTAAATCAAGGAATATTTGCATGTGCGTCCAGACTCTCAAAAGGACGTGTTTTATTGGAAATTGTGTAAAATGCTGCTAAAAAATTGTTGAAAATTTTAGGGTGTCAATCCTAATCATATTAGTTTGTTCTTGTTTTGAGTTTGACTCGGTTATTTATTGTGATTCCTGTTCTTTTTGGGTTTCATTTATTTAATGGTGGTAATTTATGGTAGCTTTATGCTTGAAAAATTATTCGACTTTATTTTTGCTTATTTTAGTTTTAGTGTAGCTCTACTTTTTTTTGAAAAACTTCTTTCGTGATTTTTTTTTTAAATTAGTATATATTAAACATTCAGTTTATTTTTATTTACTTTTTTTTCAGTCTTCTTGAATATTGTAGCAATTTATTTTTTGGTTCTTTGATGTTTTGAAAATTTAAAGTACTCTTTTCAAATTTTTTATACCTCTTGGATATTTTGAGGGGGAAGTTGAACTAATAAACCGACCATGCAAATCATAATACTTTGGGGGATTAGATTTTAGAGGATTAGATTTTCCGTGTTCATTTTTGGATAAAAGTATATTTCTATGTACAGATTGATAAATCGATTCATATTTTGTTTTTCAAAAAAAAGAAACAAAGTAAATCAGAATAAAATATAGAATACATTTTAATGTTTTAATACCGAAAAGCAAAAAAAAAGTACTACGGAATTAAAATAATAAGGCAAAATGACTCATGTATCGGAAGAACAAAAGAAAAATATTAAGAAAACATGCCTAACTAATTAAAAAAGAAAATCCAATGATCAAATTCATGATTGGAAAATAATCCATTGCTTTGCTGAACCCTCAGTCCCATCCCCTAAGGAAAAAACAAATCAGCTATTATTATAAATTTTCTATTGAAATTTTGTGAACTTTATAAACAGATGGGAAAATAAAATGACTCTATACCTTTTGACAGCGTAGTGGATAAGCACTGTTCTCATGATCAATGGGTCAGCGGTTCAATCCCTCCTGTCGCAAGGAAGTTGTAGTCGAAAAAGTTCTATTTAAATGTCGTAATAATTTTTTTTCCTTCCGTTTGAGTCACTTTCTATATCTGGTTCTATCTTGGCTCAACACAATTTTTGTAATGTGAATTAATAAAGAGAAATATTTATATACCACAATTTTTTTTTTTACATTTGGCCGAAAGTGCATGACTTGGATTTACCCAAAAAGGCACAAGACAAGAAACTTGTTTTTAAATAACAGTAAAAAGGCATTTTCATTTAATAATTTTAGAAAAATTTATGAAGAAGAATTTTTTTCAAAGATTAGTAAAGTGCCATACTAAACTTAACTACTAAAAAAATGAATTCATAAAATAATCCAAATTTAAAATGACCAGACATTACTATTAGAGAATAACAGAAACATGAAATGAACAGAAATTAAATAAACAATCATAGCCAACAAAAAGGTCAATAGATACTAATATAAATGAGTAAAAAAAAATCTTAAAACGAGTAAAATTTAAATTGGATATTCAAATCAAACTTAAAACAAACAAGAATCACCACAAAGAAGAGTTTGGCTTCTGTATTCTCCCCTCCCTACCTGTAAAAGTCTAAACACTACTGCGTCACTTGCGTTTTATTAAAAGTATATGTCCTGAACTGTCCTAGGAAAGAACAAATAAATTCAACTTAATATTGGATATATAATAATATTGATTGCTGAAAGCTCAGCAACTCAGTACAAAAGGAAATATTTGTAATATAATTAATTTTTAATAAAGCTCAAATGACATTATTACCTTTATGCTTTTACAGTTAGTGGAGGAGAAGGGAGCGTAGCCAAACTCTTGTTTGCATTGATTTTGTTCTTTCTATGTTTGACTTGAATATTCAATCTAAGTTTTGATTGTTTTAATGTTTAAATTTTATTTTGTGTTTATTCTTAAATAGTAATTTAAGTAACTTAAATAGTAACTTAAATAGTCCTGGTCGTTTTGAGTTTAACTAGTCGTTTGAATTTAGTATCTGAACTAAAAGGAACTAGCTTATGAACCTAATCGGATCACTTTTTGTACTGTATTGTGATTGCGCAATTAACTTGCGGACTTAATTGTGAGGGATTGCTCACTTCATACACAGTGAGTTATTATTAGTGTATAATTGAATATATTGGTGTTATCGCTGATTAAAAACTGTGATTAAGTTTGTGAATCTGCAGTATCTCGTCGGAATAAATGACGGAAAAAAGCCCCTAAGGCTACCACCCGAGAAGGATACTCCCACTGAAACCCTTAGCCGGTCGCCATTCCGACCTACCTATAAAACTCTTCCTAGAACCCCCCCAACTACGCGATCCAAAACTGTTAGCCACTTGTCAGGAATTCAGGCCTTAGCCGAAACTACCTCTAATGAAAGAGGTGAGACGCCTGGCAAAAAGAGGAAAAAGGATGAAACTCGTTCACCAACGATAGTGCAACCCCTCTCTTCAAGTGTCCCAGAAACAAGTGCTAACGATCACCCCAATTATTATACTGTCTCAATCAAGAAAACCAATGGCCAACCCTTTTCAAAAGATCGAATAATGCAGATTAGGAAAGCTGTCTTTCTGATCACCAAGGTGAATTTTGAACTTGTTTTCAAGCAGGACGAGTCTATTGATATTTACTTTACGTCTTCTCAGGCGGCAGACCATGTCCTGTCAAAATCCAAAGAAATAATTCTTGATGGCTCAAAAATTTTAGCCACAAAAAAAGATGTGGAAAAGTTACACAAGTATGTGCTGTATGGTGTTGATACCAGTGTAAAAGTGGAGGAAATACAAACTGAACTAATAGATTCTTCAGGTCTTCTCATCAATCCTTCAACTGCTATAAGGCTAAGTTTAAACAAAGAAGGTTTTCTTCACCCTAGCCGTTCAATCCTCATTTCCTGCAAAGTTGAGCTAAGCGGAGAAATATTCTTGCATGGTATGTCTCTTTTTTACAAGATTTATAAGCCTAAGCCCCTACAATGCTCCACTTGTCTAGCCCACGGCCACAGCAAAAAACACTGCAAACAGTCCCATCCGTCTTGCCTTAAGTGTGGGAAAACAGGCCACGCAATTAGTGAATGCCCTGAGTCAGACCCTTTCTGCAGAAATTGTAACCGGAAGGGACACACAGCCCTCCAAAAACAATCTTGCCCAGCTCACCAAAAGCGAGTTGTAATCCTTAGAACATCTGATAAAATGAACCTACCCTACTCAGTTGTAGCTGCAAGAATCCCTTGGCAACCCACACCCCATCGGCCCAGTAGAAGCCAAGCAACAGTTGCTGTAGCAGATGCAAAGACAGTATCATTTCCAAAAGATGCAAATAATGTTCATACTCAAGGTTCTAGTCATTCCCCCCATCCCTTACCTAATTTTACTTCAACATCCTGCCCTCCAAAAGATTCATCTAAAAATAGCCAAGAATGGCAAAGGCTTGCAACTTATCTCACAGTCAGTCACTTAATTGAGGTTAGTAATGAAGCTGAGGAAACCAAAAATACTCTCAAGAAGAAAGCTATCACTAAACTCCTAGGTGATGACATATTAGAAACAGCTATGGCTCAATTATCCTCCATGAAAAAGGACATAGATTCCACATCAAAGCTAGTTAAGCCTGTAGACTCAACTGCAAATCAAATCAATGCAGGCTCTGAAATTGCCACAACCCCCAAGACGGTAATCGATGCCACTGCCCTAGTCAAAGGCAAGAAATCTAAGAAAAAAACGGCAAACTTTCCATCCCAGTCCAAAATTACCACCAATGATATTTCGTCGGCTGAAGAAGATTTCCAATATTCTAATCAAGGAGATGATGAAACTCAGACCACAATGGATGTTTAAATGTGCACCGTACAAGATTTTACGTTTCTCACGAATTTATCACTGTGTAATAATGTTGTTTTTAACTATTACGATGACCAAAATAATTTGCCCACCAGCCCCTTAGCTAGCCCCGATAGCCCTTTAAACCAAATTAACTGTGAATATCTCGACACTTTTGATTTTGTGAAAAATGTGAAACCTAAGCTAATGGAAGAGACCAAACTTAATGTAATTTGCTTTAACATCAGAAGTATACGGGATAAGTGGGCTAATTTTAAAGACTTAGTTTTAATTAATGGTTACTGCCCTTTAGACGTAATTGGAATAACGGAAACATGGCTTTCAGAAATTGATGATAAGAATGAATTTTCCCTCCCTGGTTTTCAAGCTATTCATATTGAAAGAAAATTAACCAAGTCCTCTGGCGGCATTTCTCTTTACATCCGGTCAAGTCTGAAATTCACCAGGCTATTAGACTGTGAATCCCTATTCTCGCAACTTATAAATAATAGATGCATTTATTCAATAATCGTAGACATAAGTGTTGACGAGAATTCTTTTATTTTTTCATTATTTTATAAGCCCCCCTCATTTCCGACCCCTTTCTTTTGTAACCTATTTGATGATTTTTCTAGTTTTATTAATTTACCACAAAAGAAGGCAATAGTTTTTGGGGACTTCAATTGTAATTTACTAAATGTTAGCAATAATAATGATTGTGATACCTTTTTTGAAACATTCACCTCAAGTGGTCTTCTTCCCACAATCCTTTTTCCTACTAGAGTTGATCCTGTGAGGTCTACAGCTACTGTAATTGACAACATTTTCGTATCCACTTCCCTGGGAAACCACCTGTCCTCCAAAATAATATTTTCTGACCTGTCAGATCACTTTCCAATCTATCTCTCGCTACCCTCCCTACCAACTACTCAGCCCTCTAGAACTAAAACCCCTACGTATAATAGAATATATAATACTGTGAATATGAACAGGTTCACGGATCGTTTGAAATCCTTTGACTGGTCCAAGGTTTTGGATTGTCAGGATGTTAATTCAGCCACAAATGGTTTTACACAAGGACTGAGTGATCTTATCAGTTCAACCTTTCCAGTTCGTAAATCAAACCGAAAAACTAGCCATATACGCCCCTGGATGTCTAATAGCCTGATAATCTCTTCATACCGAAAAAATGACCTATATAAGTTAGCTTGCAAAACCAGTAACGGTATTGACCTGACTAATTATAAAAAATACAAAATTTATATACCAAACTTGTCCGGGAAGCAAAAAAAAATTATTATTATTCGAAAATCTCTCATTGCAAAGGGAACTTGCAAAAAATTTGTCAACAATAAATGAAATTCTTTCAAAAAAAAGAAGTTCAAGATCTGTACCTCTTAACCTTAAGGACATCAGTGGCAGATTAATTGACCCAAGTTCAGTACCGGATGCTTTTAATAATTATTTCACTAATATTCCAAATGCTAACTCCTGTTCCTTCTCCCAGTCAGTACAACCTAGCAAGAATCCTGGATCTATGTTTTTCTCTCCAACTGATCGTAAAGAGGTGCTTCAAGTTATCAAATGTCTCTCTAATAGTAGTACACCTGACTTCTTTGGCATAAGTAATAAGCTTCTTAGGACCGTATCTTCCTATGTTTGTGAACCCATTGTGCACATAGCAAACCTGTCTATGACCAATGGAGTCTTCCCAGAAATATTTAAATCAGCAATTGTTATCCCGATTCATAAAAAAGGCGATCCGTCTGAGATAAGTAATTATCGTCCAATCTCACTTCTCCCAGTTATATCTAAAGTGCTCGAGAGATTCATATTCCGACGTCTTTCTCCCTTTTTATTTGGGATTCATTCTTCAGATTCGTTGATTTCTCCCCATCAATATGGCTTCCGTTCCAAATTTTCAACTGCTCATGCACTAATAGACGCCACACAGTTTATACGTTCCCAACTTGACCTTAAAAATACTGTATTGGGCTTATTTCTGGACTTTTCTAAGGCCTTTGATATGGTTGATCACAGTGTTCTATTAAGTAAACTCAACAACTTAGGGATTCGTGGAGTTCCTTTCTCATGGTTTGGCTCTTATCTCTCTGGTAGAGTACAGAGTGTGAGTCTGGGCGGGTTGACTTCACATCCCCTACCTGTCCGAAGGGGCGTCCCACAAGGCTCTGTTCTTGGTCCAATACTTTTTCTCCTTTATATTAATGATTTGGTTACGGACCTGGGTCCATCAGTGCACCCAGTACTTTTCGCTGACGATAGCAACTTTTTCATCACCGGTCCTAATTTACCATCCGTTGTCGCCTCTACTCAAACCCTTCTGAATAGAGTAGAGGAGTGGTGTCTAGTTAACTGCATGACCATTAACATCAAGAAAAGTCAGGTTGTATTATTTCGAACCCCTTACAAAAAAAATGAAGCTCAGCAAGCACTTGGCCTAAAATATTCTACCAATCTCCTCCCACAGGTGGAAGTTGCCAAGTTTCTTGGTGTTCACATAGACTCCTCCCTATCATTTGCAACACACGTGTCCTACATCAGAGCCATAATTTTGCGACAGGTAAGTATGATTAATCGTGCGAATTATTTTCTTACTCCCGATATCCTTGTCACCCTTTATTACTCTTTTATTTACCCATATATCTCATACTGTGGATCTGTTTGGGGCAACACTTTTCCTTCAGTTACCAATAAATTAAAATCTGCCCAAAACCGTGCCATCAAAGCAGTTTTTCGGCTGCCCCGACTATATCCCACCCAGGACTTGTACTCCGATTTTGGTATTATCCCTTTTGAACAAATCATCAAAAAATTAAATCTATACCTTGCATACTCCGCTTACCATAAAAATCTTCCTCCTCAATTATTATCTTATTTTAATATTAATAATTCTGAAGGCCTCTGTCTCCGTTCATCCAACCGTTCCTTCATTGTCCCCAAGTGTGTTTCTAGTTCCACCCAGCGATCCCCCATTTATAAATCTATACTTCAATGGAATATAATACCCTCCAGTGTCGAGCTATCCACAAGTTTTCGCACGCTGTATAGCAATGTACTAAAATTTTGATATTATAACTCTCTAAATTCTTATTCAATTTGCTTTAGTTACTCATGTTTTCTCTTTTCTATTTTTTTTCTCTCTTCTTCATTTTCAATTTTTTGTGGTTATGGTCCTCAACAAGTTCGCTTCCAGGATCTTTATTATTATTGGTGTTATATTGTAGTTTTATTTGAATAAATTGAATTGAATTGAACTCGGTTTTGTATTATAATTCCTGTTCGTTTTGGGTTTCATTTATCTAACGGTGGCAATTTGCGGTAGTTTTATGCTGGAAAATTATTTGACTTTATTTCTGCTCATTTTAGGTTTAGTGTAGCTCTTAAATATTCTTTGAAAAACTTCTTCCGTCATTACTTTTAATTGGTATATATTGAACATTCAGTTTATTTTTAAGTTACTTTTTTTTCAGTCATATTAAATATTGTAGTAATTTTTTTTTGTTTCGTCGATGTTTTAAAAAGTTATAGCACTTTGTTCAAAATGTATCCAGAATGAGTGCATCAAAATGTTTAAAGCAAACTGTGAGTATGACAGTTGACAAAAGGCGTATCTGCACTATCGCAAGAACGGCAGAGTGTATGAACTAATTAAATGACTATAGAAATCCTAATAACTTATAGTTCTATGCTCTTTCAGGAGTAAAAAATTTCAGAATTTGTCTGCATAAAACATGAAATTAACTTAGTATTGGTTCACCAGCCATGATGTTAGTATGCTTATTATAAAATGAAATTTTTTTGTAAAGCGTAAGTAAGCTCATTTGTTTGAACAAAAAAAAAGTAATAGTGACTTAATATCATCCTTACGTTCTATTCCCTTAGTTTCAATAGAATTTGGCATGGATATGATGTCATAACAATTTTTATTAGCTTTTCGTTTCCAATTCAATAAGCCCTCTCTTAAGTTTCTACGACCATTCCTCCTATACAAAGTGGTTAGAAAATAAAAAGAGGAAGAAGAAACATACATGTGGGCCAAGTTATTCTTTACTCAGTACCTATTCGAATTGTTTTTACTAAATGCCCCCAATCGAGGGTGCTTAATCCCACTACTGAGGTTAGTTGATTAATCAAATTTTCATACACTTTATATTAGTGAATTTCAAATTAGTAAATTTTGCATACATAGGATCAGTATAAACAGTAGATTCTGCTCATGCTTACGTTGTAGTAAGACCTTCAGTTTCAGTTTCCATATGCTCTTTCCTTATGATTAGCTACTTTGAAGAGCTTGATCCAGAGCTCTCTTAAATCTGAAGAAGTCAGTCTGCATCTCGAAGCCGGATTTTTATATTTAAGCTTAATGTTTATATTGCAAGGCTTGGATAAATGACAATCATTCTGGAAAAGCACACCCATTAGAATACTCCCCAACGTATTCCCGGTGAGAAGGTAAACGTAATTTTATATTACATTTGAAATACTCTGCTCTAAAAGTGGTGCTGTCAGTCCACAGTACTCATGTCGCAGGCTTACTTCAAACTTAATCCTCATAATCAAGGAAGCTTTCGAAATTGAAGCTATGACTTCAGTTTCCGTTCGAATGAGCCCTTTTCTGATATTTTTTAAAACAGACTCAATGTGATGACCTCCAGGGAAAGAAGGCCAACAGAACGTTAATTTTTGTTTGAATGAGCCCCCTCCAGATATTTGAATATCACGTATTCGGTGAGATCAGCCATGAAAAAAAAATAAGTAAACACACTTCCAGGTTGTGGCATGATCTCTCTAAGAGTTCACGCCACATTCTACTTTTTAGTCTAAACTACTCTTTTTTTTGTTTTAAAGAGAACACAAAAAGAGATAGAACACTCTTTTTTTGGGATGTATTCCCCTTTTTTCTAAAATCAAGCAAATTTTCCCAGGATCTTAGCCGTTAGGGGGATGTGTTAATCCTTAAGGACTTTATGCAGTCCGAACTATCGTAAAAAGATAATCTGCTTACGCATATTGTAATACGGTAATAGGGGTAATATTGGTAATACGGGACCCAGAACTCGAACTCATCAGCAGCAATCTGCTGCAGAGCTCGGAACTTAATCCCAATGATGAGAATATGAAAAGCGTCTATATACTAATCCAAAAAAGAATATATAATAAAGGATATTATACAGGGGATTGTAATAAATTTTAAAACCCAAAAAGAAACAAAAATGTTGTCAAAATTTTAATAAAACATTTTGAAAGTGGTTGTAAGGCCAGTCAGATTTCCACCTTAAGCATGTTATCAGTAGAGTTAATTGGGTGGGTTGGGGAGGATTGTTGTTTTTTATTTCGATTTTGTCTAATTCTAATTTAATTTTGTCTATTCTATTCAATTATTATTCTGTTGAATATTTTGATTTTTTGTACAATTTATTCATTTTATCAAACAGTTCGTGGTAACGAACTGTAGTAAGGAGTGATCCGGCTCAATAGTAAACGAAACTCTAAGAAACGGAATTTTGATTCTAAGATATACATCAAAAGAATGAAATTTTCATGCTGATTTTAAATATATAAGTTTCATTAAATTTAGTCTTTGTCATCAAAAGTTAAGAGCCTGAAAAAATTTGCCTTATTTTAGAAAATAGGAAAAAAACACCACCTAAAACTCACAGAATCTTAACGAAAATCGCACCATCGTATTCGGCGTATGAGAGTACCCTATAATAAAATTTTAAAGCGCCTATCTGCAAAAATATGGAATCTCGTATTTTTTGCCAGAAGAGAAATCACGGGTGTGTGTTTATTTGTTTTTTTGTTTTTTTTGTTTTTTTTTTTATTTCCAGGGGTCATCGTATCGACCAAGTGGTCCTAGAATATTACAAGAAGGCTCATTCTAACGGAAATGAAAAGTTCTAGTACCCTTTTTAAGTGACCGAAAAAATTGGAGGGCACATAGGCCCCCTCCCACACTCATTTTTTCTCCAAAGTCAACAGATAAAAATTTTGAGAGGTCGATTTTGTTCTGCATAGTCAAAAACCATAATAACTATGTCTTTGAGAATGACTTACTCCCCTACAGTCCCTGGGGGAGGGGCTGCAAGTTACAAACTTCGACCAGTGTTTACATATAATAATGGTTATTGGGAAGTCTACAGTCGTTTTCAGGGGATTTTTTTTTGGTTTTGGGGGTAGGGTTGAGGGGAGGGGGCTATGTGGGAGGATCTTTCCTTATAGAAATATGTCATGGGGGAACAGAAATTCAATGAAAAGGGCGCAGGATTTTCTAAAATTACTATAAAAAAACAATGAAAAAATAAACATGGAAAAGTTTTTTCAATTGAAAGTAAAGAGTAGCATTGAATCTTAAAACGAACAGAGATTATTACGCATATGAAGGGTTCTAAGAGTAATTTAGCATAAAGAGCTATGTATTTAGGAGGAGATAAATACCTCGCTCTTTATGCTATAGTATTTTAGTAATTTCAACTATTTATTCTACGGCCTTTCTAATTCAGAGGTCATTCTTAAAGAATTGGGACAAAACTTACGATTTATTATAAAAAACGAGGCATTAACGAGGGTACAAACCCCCTCATATCTATCTTCTATATAAAAATAAGTTGTCTGTGTGTGTGTGTGTCTTTCGAGTGACGTCATGTTTGTGTGTCGACTGACGTCATGTTTTCGAGTGACGAAATTACAGACTGGGACATCGGGACACAAATGACGACCGGGACACCGGCACATAGGGAATATAAATGACGACCGGGACACTCAAAGAGAAAGGGACCGGGACACAAGGAATGTTCGATTAGCAATCACCATCAACAAAGCACCGGGACACAAATGACGACCGGGACACAGGGAGTATAAATGACGACCAGGACATAAGTAAAAAAAAAACTAAAAAAACTAAAAAAAAGGTAAAAACTAAGAAAAAACTAAAAACTAATAAAAAAACTAAAAAATCTAAAAAACTAAAAAAAAACTAAAAAAGAAAAAAATAAAAAAAGTAAAAAAAAGAAAAATAAAGGAGAAAAGCAAAACTAAAAAAAAGTAAAAACCAAAAAAAAAACTAAAAAGAAAAAAAGGGGAAAAATAAAAAAAATTATTTCATCATATACCATTTCAAAAACGAATGTACATACAGACCGGGACACCGGGATACAAATGACGACCGGGACACAGGGAATATAAATGACGACCGGGACACAGGGACACAAATACAACGGGGACGTCGGGGGAGGGCAATCATTAGAATCATGAGGTATAACTAAAAAAAACTAAAAAAAGGTAAAAAACTAAAAACTAAAAAAAAGACCAATTCAAAAACGAATGTATATACATACCAGGACACCGGGACACAAATGACAACCGGGACACCGGGACACAAGGAATATAAATGACGCCCGGGACGCTCAAAGAGAAATCACAGACTGGGACACCGGGACACAAATGACGACCGGGACATAGGGAATATAAATGACGACCAGGACACAGGGACACATTTACAACGGGAACGCCGGGGGGCACAGGGGGATATATAAATGACGACGGCGACACAGGGAATGGTCGATTAGCAATCACCATCAACAAAGCTCAAGGGCAATCATTAGAATCATGAGGTATAGACCTGAATACGGATTGTTTTCCCATGGACCATTATATGTTGCATGTTCAAGAGTCGGTAAACCTGACAATCTATTTATATGCAGAGACAATGGGACAGCAAAGAATGTTGTATATTCGCAAGTTTTACGTAGTTAAAAACATATATATATATATATATATATATATATATATATATATATATATATATATATATATATATATATATATATATATATATATATATATATATATATATATATATATATATATATATATATATATATATATATATATATATATATATATATATATATATATATATATATATATATATATATATATATATATATCTATATTCACAGGTGGGACATAGGGACACAACTACAATGGCGCGTAACTAATATGGTGCATAACGACTTACGCACGCGGGGGGCTTGGGGGGGGGGGCGAAGCGCCCCCACCAACTAGGTGTTTGGGTGGCTTGAAGCGCCACCCCAACAGCTAGTACATAATAAAAATTAAAGAATATAAAAGTTTGTTACGTAAGTTAATTCTTAAGTTACGTATATTTTTTACTAATAAAAAAAATCGTTAAAAATTAAAATTTATAGTTGCCTTTTATGTAACCAAAAAATTGCATGACAACTAGGCCTCCTTCCCCATCCCTTATTTTTCAAAATCGTCTGATCAAAACTAAGAGAAAGCCATTTAGTCAAAAAAGGAATTAATATGCAAATTTCATTTTAATAATTTATGTGTGGAGAGCCAAAATCAAACATGCATTAATTCAAAAACGTTCAGAAATTACATAAAAAAAATTAGTTTTTTTAACTGAAAGTAAGGAGCGACATTAAAACTTAAAACGAACAGAAATTACTCCGTATATGAAATGGGTTGTCCCCTCCGCAATCCCTCGCTCTTTACGCTAAAGTTTGACTCTTTGCCACAATTCTGCTTTTTAAAACAGTTAAACGCTTTAGAGTAAAGAGCGAGGGATTGCGGAGGGGACAACCCATTTCATATACGGAGTAATTTCTGTTCGTTTTAAGTTTTAATGTCACTCCTTACTTTCAGTTAATAAAACTAGTTTTTTTATGTAATATTATAAGGTTCAAACTAGTTTATACTTTATTTATAGAGCTTTTATTGTGCTAAATAAATTATCGGTCCATTCGTTTCTTCAGAGAATAGTCAAGGATCTCCGATGTCGTGATTAACGTTTCCAATTCAAATAACGAAGCCCATAGAGAAAAATACTCCAATCAAATGAAAATAAGTTGACCTAAACAACGAAAACAAAATAAAAACAAGTAAATCAATATTAAATATGACTTATCAGGAAGGTATTAATAGGTTTTGTTGATTTTGGTGAAGAATATGTACACTACATCTACAACCTGCTTCTAGACTAGTCCAATGCCATATTATTATTTTTAAATCAATTTTCGTTTTTTGTAGCCTTTTACTTACTCAAATCAGGATTTGACTGGGAGAATATGACGTATTTTCATTCACAGAGGAGTTTCCATTTGTGGAAAGGACAGTGACGAAGAAAATTTTTCACACTAAATATAATTTTTTACGTATGAATATGTTATTGCACTGTTGCATTTAGAGGAACTGGTTGAATTTAGTCCTACTATTTCACCTATTTGACTGCCATCTAGTGATGATATACTTCTTGGAATAATGCAACTGTTACCGGTTTAGGAAGATTAAGTAAAGGTGGAATATTGCCAAATGTTTTGTAATAGGTAATTGATTCTTTTTTTGTTTTTTTTTTCTTCTCTTCTTCTTTTCTTTTCTTCTTTCTTTTCTTATTTCCTTTTCTTCTTTCTTCTCTTTGTTTCTTCTTTTCTTTCTATATTTTAGAAGGATTCTATAAATAAATGGTATCTCTCTGATATAAATAAAAGAGAGGGGAGTAAGATGTACTAGAGCCCACCAAAATTTCAAGTATTTTTTGCGCACTTTTATTTAGAGATAGGTCTGCCAATGTCTGGATTTTGTCAACCATTGTCATTAGGCCCTCAATTTATCACAAGTTTGTCCAAAAAATCTAATATGCACCCCCCCCCCCCCCGCTAAAGAATATCTTGGATCTACCCTGCAGAGCTCACCCTTGCATTAAAACAACATATCGCTTTTTCATTATTGGGGCCGTCAATTGGAAGTGTTGATTCTAGATTTAATAATTCACGACTGCTTTACCAAATATTCCACAGATCATTACTAATTTAAAAGTCAGTGTGGGAATGGTGATTCAAGTCGCTTTTTTATCTGCGTATTTTCAAATTGTTGTCACAGGTGTCACTAAGCTAGTTTCTCTAAAAAGTATTATGAGTTGAGAAAAAGTTTGAAGTAAAATCAAGAAATTTACAACACATATGTAAATATAATAACACAAACTAAAGAAAGGAGAATAAAGCCCACATGTATGTTTCTTCTTCCCCTTTTTATTTTCTAACCACTTTGTATAGGAGGGATGGTCGTAGAAACTTAAGAGAGGGCTTTTTGAATTGGAAACGGAAAGCTAATAAAAAATTTTATGATATCATATCCATGTCGAATTCTATTGAAATTAAGGGATTATAACGTAAGGATGATATTAAGTCACTATTATTTTTTACTAAATGTTGGGGTGGCGCTTTGCGCCACCCCAACACCTAGTTGGTGGGGCGCTTCGCATCCCCCCCCCCAAGCCCCCAAACGCGCGTAAGTCGTTACGCGCATTATTAGTTACGTGCCATTGTAGTTGTGTCCCTGTGTCCCACCTGTGAATATAGATAGATTTATATATGTGTTTCAAACTACGTAAAACTTGCGAGTATACAACATTCTTGGCTTTCCCATTGTCAGTGCATATACAAAGCCTCATGTACTAATAATGACGTCATATGCAAATGCTCTTTTTGCCCTGAATGGTTTTCTGTACTATTTCAGTAGTCTCGGCCTCTTTTTTATATTGTTGTTTGTTTGTTGGTTTTTCTTTTTTTCTCTATCTCTTTTCCTCCGTCTAGTTCAAAACTTTGTATTTTTGTATGTCTGTGTCATCACCTTATAACGTGCAGTTTGAAAAAGGTTAAGAGGATTTTGCTTTTTTTTTTTAATTGTTTGTCTTCGCTCTCAGTGTAAATTTCTTCTCTTTTTTCTTTTTTTTTCGTTTATTGCACTGTCTTTTGCTTCTTTTACATTAATAATTTTCCAATAAATAATAATAATAAATAATTAGGATGAACATTTCCAACAAATCCTGGGAAAATTTGCTTGATTTTAGACAATAGGGGGAAACATCCCACAAAAAGAGAGTGTTCTATCTCTTTTTGCGGTCTCTTTGGAACAAAAAGAAGAGCTAAGAGCTCATAAGGCACTTGTGACGAGGTCGGAAGAGCCAAGAGCTCATATGGTATGAGCTCTAGCAAAATTCTAAATTCTAAATAAATTGAATTGAATTTTCAAAAGCAAATACACTAAATTTGTCCTTCATCCCCGAATATTGCTTTGAAAAAATTAAAATTCAATATAGAGTAGGAGTTTTAGGGGTAGAGCCCTTCCCCTCATATTAGGATAACTATTCATACGGTATTATAAATGAGAAAAATAAATTAAAAAGACAATTTTAAACGAAAGAGCAACCTTAAAACATCAGACGGACAGAAATATGTTGTTCATAACGGATCCACCCCCCCCCACCCCTTACACCTCCTTATTTGTAACACTAGAGCTTTAAATGTTTCCCTAATGCTTCAAGAAAAAATTCTCGAACACAAAGCGATGGCGATGGGATCAAATCTCTTTTGGAGTACCTTAAATTTAGAATTAATCTGCTGTTATTAATTATTTAGAATTAATATGCTGTCATTAGTTAATCTCCTGTTTTAGAGTACTTTAAATTTAGAAGGGCTAATTCGTTTAAACCTTGAAAATCTTAGCTCCAATATTTTGAAAGATTATTACCGTAGAATTATATGCGTAGAATTTGGGGTTTTTGATCGATTTTTGTTTGTGTGTTTGGTAAACGTTGTTTGTCAATTTTTTTTTTTTTTTTTTTTTAGTGGCAGCAAAAATTTCTATAAATTAGATGTGTTTTTACTTGTTTTTTGTTTTTGTTTTTGTGAAAATTCTGAAGAAAGCAGTATTTGAAGCAGAGTATAACTTATGATTTGATATTTGTCTTTAAAAGAATGAAGATAATAAAGCATTCCACTGAAAAGATTCCATCCACAACTGGCTATGTTTCCACTCAAAAATGCATTTAAAAAATGTAAAAATGCGAGTGCATTAAAACACTCACAACTTCTTAGTATCAAAAGCAGAGGATCACCAAAATAACTAAAAATTTTGACTTAATTAAATAGTAAAAAGTGACAACAAAAATTAAAGAAAAATACCATTTTTTTAGATTCGGTGTGATTTTGATATTTCCCTACTATGATCTTCGTTCACACCCAAGAGCAATAAATTTTCTGGTAGTGAATGTTTTTCGACACGGTTTATTAGCTATATAAATGGAGTCTATCTTGTTATAAGACTGTGCAAAGAAAATAAGTTATTTCTTTTTATTGGATTTTTTTTATGTTTTGAAGGTTCATTTTAGTTGAAATCATTCAGAATTATTTTAAAGCAAGGATAAGATTTATCAAAATTATCTATATACCATCATAATTGAGAAACAATATATCCTTGGCAACAAATCGTATATTGTTATGCAGCAAAACGTCGAGTGTACCAAGTTATGAATTACAAATTTTTTCTTTAATTCCTTTTTTTTTATTCGACAAATAATATTTTCGTTACGAAACCCTTGATGTCAAATATGACATCATACCCAATACGACACGAACTTGTGCATGAAGATGCAGGTTTTTACCAAAAAGTTCCATTTTATTTTCAATAATATGTTGTTTTTTTTACTTACACAGAGCACATATATATAGGAATTTCCTTTCAAATGAGCCCTTAAGCAGTTCCTCATGGTTTTTTACTGTCCCACTAATTATTAAGAAAATAGGAAAAAGAGGGCACATCAATGTTGCCATTGCTTTTTTTTGTTATTCAAGGTGGGGGGGGGACTGTTAATTTCCAATGACATTTGCAGTGACATCTATCTGACAGTATTTTTGAGGGTTCAAGCTATCTTCCGACATTTCTAAAAATTCATTTTCACAATAAACTTTAAAATTATTTGAAATCATAGTTACTATTCCTGTATCAACTTCTAATGGCAATTTTTATCCCTCGACAGTTTTTGTCGAAAAGTATTTTAAAATTTTTCATTACTGTGACCTGATTATCGTGCTTTACTAGGCTACAGGGATTTCTGAAACCATGGTGCCACATTGCATTCAGTTAGAAATAAATTGACACTCAGCCTTATGATATTCTTATCCTTGCTTGTATAATATCCTTGATTATATATTCTTTTTTGGATTAGTATATAGACGCTTTTCATATTCTCATCATTGGGATTAAGTTCCGAGCTCTGCAGCAGATTGCTGCAGATGAGTTTGAATCTTTTTAAGATAGTTTGGACTGCATAAAGTCCATAAGGATTAACATTTCCCCCCAAAGGCTAAGATCCTGGAAAAATTTGCTTGATTTTAGAAAAAAGAGGAAAACATCCCAAAAAATGAAAGTGTTCTCTGTCTTTTTGTGTTCTCTTTAAAACAAAAAAGAGTACTTTAGACTAAAAAGGAGAGTATGGCGTGGACTCTTAGAGAGATCATGCCACACCCT
This sequence comes from Artemia franciscana, assembly GCF_032884065.1. NCBI lineage: Eukaryota > Metazoa > Arthropoda > Branchiopoda > Anostraca > Artemiidae > Artemia > Artemia franciscana. The sequence goes on along the minus strand of NC_088863.1, from coordinate 62,592,123 downwards.
GGAAGTGTGTTTAATTATGTTTTCTTTTTCATAGCTGATCTCACCAAAAATGAGATCTTAAAATATCTGGAGAGGGCTCATTGAAACAAAAATTAGCGTTCTATTGGCCTTCTTTCCCTTGGGGTCATCACATTGACTCTGTTTTAAAAAATATCAGAAAAGGGCTCATTCGAACGGAAATTGAAGTCATAGCTTCAATTTCGAAAGTTTCCTTGATTTTGAGGATAAAGTTTGAAGTAAGCCTGCGACATGACTACTGTGGACTGACAGCTTCACTTTTAGAGCAGAGTATTTCAAACGTAACACAAAATTACGTTTACCTTCTCACCGGGAATACGTTGGGGAGTATTCTAATGGGTGTGCTTTTGCAGAATGATTGTCATTTATCCAAGCCTTGCAATATCAACATTAAGCTTAAACGTAAAAATCCGACTTTGAGAGGCAGGCTGGCTTCTTCAGATTTAAGAGAGCTCTGGATCAAGCTCTTCAAAGTAGCTAATCATAAGGAAGGAGCATATAGAAACTAAAACCAAAAACTGAAGGTCTTACTACAACGTACGCATGAGCAACATCTACTGTTTGTGCTGATCCTATATATACAAAATTTACTAATTTGAAATTCACTCATACAAAGTGTATGACAATTTGATTAATCAAGTGCCCTTGGTAGGTAGATTAAGCACCCTCGATAGAGGGCATTTAGTAAAAACGATTTTAATAGGTACTTAGTAAAGAATAATCTGGCCCACATGAATGTTTCTTCTTCATCTTTTTATTTTCTAACCACTTTGTCTCGGAGGGATGGTCGTAGAAACTTAAGAGAGGGCATATTGAATTGGAAACAGAAAGTTAACAGAAATTGTTATGACATCATACCCCTTTCGAATTCTATTGAAACTAAGGGAATATAACGTAAAGATGATATTATGTCATTATTTTTTTTGTTCAAACAAATGAGCTTAGTTACACTTTACAAAAAAAAAATGCCATTTTATGCTAAACATACTAACATCATGGCTGGTGAAACAATACTAAGCTAATTTCCTATTTTATTCAGGCAAATTCTGAAATCTTTGGCTCCTAAGAGAGCATAGAGCTCTAAGTTATTAGGATTTGCATAGTCGTTTTATTAGTTCAACTTCCTCCTCAACATGTCCGAAAGGATTAAACTTCATATGCTCTGCCGTTCCTGCGATAGTGCAGATACGCCTTTTGACAACTTTCAGACGCATAGTTTGCATTAAACATTTTGATGTACTTATTCTAGTTACATTTTGAACATTTTGAATATCCAATTTATATTTTACTCGTTTTAAGATTTATTTACTCATTTTTATTAGTACCTATTGACCTTTTTGTTAGCTATGATTATTTATTTAATTTATGTTCATTTCAAGTTTCTTTTATTCTCTAATAATAATGTCTGGTCGTTTTGAATTTGGATTATTATATGAATTCATTTTTTTAGTAGTTAAATTTAGGATGGCACTTTACTTATCTTTGAAAAAATTCTTCTTCATAATTTTTTCTAAAATTAAAAAATGAAAATGCCTTTTTACCTTTTTATTAAAAACATGTTTCTTGTCTTGTGCCTTTTGGGTAAAGCCAAGTCTTGCACTTTCGGCCAAATGTAGTCACAAAATTAAAAAAAAAAAATATGTGGTAAATAAATATTTTTATTTATTAATTCACATTACAAAAATTGTGCTGAGCCAGGACAGAACCAGATATCGAAAGTGACTCAAACGGAAGAAAAAAAAAATCGGATCGAAAATAATTGAAATATACTTCCTTGCGACACGAAGGATTGAACCGCTGACTTATTGATCATGAAAACAGCGCTTATCCGCCACCCTGTCACAAGGTATATGGATATTTTGTTTTTCCAACAGTTCAAAAAGTTCACAAAATTTCAATTGAAATTTATGATAATAGCTGATTTGTTTTCTCCTTAGGGGATGGGACTGAAGGTTCAGCAAAGCAATGGATTATTTTCCAATCATGAAATTGATCATTTGATTTTCTTCTTTGCTTAGTTAGGCTTGTTTTCTTAATATTTTTCTTTTATTCTTCCGATAAGTGAGTTATTTTGCCTTATTATTTTAATTCTGCAGTACTTTTTTTTCGGTATTAAAACAGTAAAATGTATTCTATATTATATTCTGATTTACTTTGTTTCTTTTTTGAAAAACAAAATATGAATCAAAATATCAATTTGTACATGGAAACTGACTGTTATCCAACTGACTTTTATCCAAAATGAACACAGAAAATCTAATCCTCTAAAATCTAATCCACACAAACATTAAAGTATTAAGCATTATGCTTTGCATAGTCGTTTTATTAGTTCAACTTCCTCCTCAAGATATCCAAAAGGTATAAACATTTTGAAAAGAGTGCTTTAAATTTTCAAAAACTCAAAGGACGAAAAAACAAATTAGTACAATATTCAAGAAGACTGAGAAAAAGTAAATAAAAATAAACTGAATGTTTTATATATACTAATTTTTAAAAAATCACAAAAGAAGTTTTTCAAAGAAAAGTGAAGCTACACATACCTAAAATGAGCAGAAAAAAAGTCGAATAATATTCCAAGCATAAAACTACCATTAATTACAAATATTCAATAAATGAAACCCAAAATGAACAGGAATCACAATAAATAACCGAGTCAAACTCAAAACGAGAATAAACTAATATGATTAGGATTGACACCCTAAAATTTTCAACAATTTTTCAGTAGTATTTTTACAATTTTCAATAAAACACGTCCTTTTGAGAGTCTGGACTTACATGCAAATATTCCTTGGTATAGTTTTACACCTTCTCATGTTCCCCTGAAAATTAAAATTTAATATCCTTCCTAAGACATTGTACCTACACAATTTTCAAAACTTGGATGCACAGTAATGGGACGTGTTCTTGACAATCATCATACAAATGAAGCCTTTTGATTTAGTTTTATAGCAACATAAACATTTCATGATAGTTTCTACTTTGTTCCTTATTTTATACCCTATTGCCACCTGGATATCTTTGCAACCTTGATTCACTAAAGCTATTCGGATTTAGTTCAATAGTAGTAGCAACAGCAGCAGTAGAAGGGATTATAGAAGTAGCAGTAAAAGTGGTATTATTGGTGGCCCTGAGAATTTCAGCTGAATACCCTAAGCTGTTGCTGGGATGTTACTAATACATCCCTTTGATAACCCCTATGCAAAGTGTGTGTTTGGATTTGGTTCAACTATACCCTTTACGTTCTCTGAAAGTTTAATTAATGCCCTTAGCATTAGCAATAGAGGTAGACACAGTGGCTGAAGTAGTAGGAGTAGCAATAGCAGTAGCATTAGTGATGGCACTAGCTGTATTAATAGTAAGAAGCAATAGTATTCATATTGTGCCTGTTTGGTATAGCTCAACATCCCCTCCTCATGCCCTAATAGGTTCAACTTAATACTTTAAGGTGTTTCTGTGATATTAATGAAACGTCCTGTTGATAACCTGCATGTATATAATATGTTTTGAGTTATCCCAATATTCCTCTCAACAGTTCCTGAAAGCTCCACATTAATACAATTACCCTTACTATTATTGGTACAAACAGCACTACTAATAGTATGACTACTTGCAGTACCAACATGTATATAAGACATTTTTATTACCACAATTAGCCCCTCAACATGCCTTGACAGTTTTAGCCTAATATCCCGAGCCGTTCTCGAAATACTGTTGATAAGGCCTTTTGACAGCCTGCCTACAAATAGCATGTTTTAATTTAATTTACTTTTTTCTACAATATTTCCTAAAAATTTCAATTTGAGACCCTTAGCCTTAGTAGTGGTAGAAGTAGCAGTAGTAGTATGTAAATAGTACCTTCTGGTTGGTTCATTGTACCCTTCAACACTAAAAGTTTACACATGTTACTCGAAGCTGCGTCTTAGATATAGCTGTTACGCCCTTTTACTAGCCTATATCCACATTGCGTGTTCCAATTTAGCATATTTCACTATCCTCTTCATCAGTCCCTGAAGTTTTCACCAAATACTCTTTGTCTCAGTAGCACTAGTAGTGGTAATCGATGTTGTATTTGTAGTAGAGAGAGTCATAGCAATAGCAGTTTTAGTAGTAGTTCGAGTAGCAACAGTAGTAGCACCAGTCGTAATAGTAGTAGTATGTAAAATTTGCATTTTGCGTAGTTCAACATCCACCTTAAAATACCCTGACAATTTTCAACTTAATACCCTATACAATTCCTGGGATTTTCCTGTCAAGAACAAGAAAGGTCTGTTCCTTGACTTGAGACAGAAAAACATCTCTAAGCCAGTCATAGAAGACGTCCAAAGTCATTTATCCTTTCTTAGTAGCTATAAAACATGCATCTGGATGGTATCAGTTCAAAAGCTTCTGCTCATAGGATGATTTGGTGGAAAAGCCAAGAGGCAAGAGCTCATATGGCATGAGCTCTAGCAAAATTCTAAGAATAAATAGATTGATTTCAAGGAAAATCAAAGGCTTAATGCCGGTCAAGATTTCGAAATATAAAATTCATTAAGATCCTATCACCCAATCGTAAGTTAACAATACCTCATTTTTTCCAACTTTTGCTCTCCCTTCAGCCACCCAAATGGTCGAATGGGGGAAAAAGACTTTATCAAGTCAATTTATGCAGGTTCCTGACACGCCTATCATTTAATGTCCAGGAACACCGAACCCTCCAAACCACTGGATCCCTCCTAACTCTTCCAAAGAGCAGATCCAGTTCAGTTACGTCAATCACGTAGCTACGACACTTGCTTATCCTACCAACCAAGTTTCATCCCTATCTTTCCACTCTAAGTGTTTTCCGACATTTTCAGTTTCCCCCTCCAACTCCCCAAATGTCACCAGATGTAGTCGAGATTTAAAATAAGAGCTATGAGACATTAGTTCTTTCTAAACATAAAAGCTCACTAAGATCCAGTCACCCATTCGTAAATTAAAAATACCTCATTTTTATCTTCTCCCTCCAGCCCCCCCCCCAGATGGTCGAATCGGGGAAACAACTGTTATCATGTCAATTTGTGCAGGCCCCTGACACACCTACCAATTTTCATCATCCTATTATGTAAATCACGGATCTAGAGCTTGTGCTTATTCTTGCCATCAAGTTTCATCCCGATCTCTCCACTCTAAGCGTTTTCCAAGATTTCCGGTTTCCAAGATTTTTGTTTTCCCCTTCCATCCCCGTATATACCCGGAGCCAATTCAACTTGAAAACGGAGCATCTGAGACATAAAATCTTTCTATATATCAAGTTTTATTAAGATCCGATCACCCATTCGTAAGATAAAGATACTTCAATTTTTGCGTTTTCAAAGATTACTGGTTTCCCCCTTCAACTCCCCCAAGTCAACAGATTTGGTCAGGATTTAACATAAGAGATCTGAAGCATAAGATCTTTCTTAAAATCAAATTTCATCAAGATCTGATCACCCGTTCGTAAGTTACAAATAGGACTACCTAATTTTTTCTAATTTTTCTAATTACCCCCCCCCCCCCCCTCAACTACCCAAATAGAGTGAATCCGGTCTGGATATGCCAGTCACGTATCTCGAACTTGTGCTTATTCTTTCCGCCAAGTATCATCCTGATCTCTATACTCTAAGCGTTTTCTAAGATTTCCAACCCCCCCCCCAACTCCTCCCAATGACACCGGATCTAGTCAGGATGTAAAACAAGAGATCTGAGTTACAAGATCCATCTAAATATGAAATTTCATTAAGATCTGATCACTCCTTCGTAAGTTAAAAATACCTAATTTTTTCTAATTTTTCAGGTTAGGTTCCTCCACAACTCCCCCAAAGAGAGCAGATCCGTTCCGGTTATGTTAATCACCTATCTAAGTCTTGCGCTTATTATTGTCACCAAGTTTCATCCCGATCCTTCCATTCAAAGCGTTTTCCAAAATTTTAGTTTTCCCCTCCAGCTCCCCCCAGTGTCACTGGATCCGGTCAAAATTTAAAATAAGAGTTCTGAGACAAGATCTTTCTAAATATCAAATTTCATTAAGATCTGATCACCCGTTCGTAAGTTAAACTAACTCATTTTTCTAATTTTTCCGAATTAACCATCCCCCACTTCCCCCAAGATAATGAATCAGGGAAACGACTTTTTCTAATTTAATCTGGTCTGATCCCAGATAAACCTGCCAAATGTAATCATCTTAGCCTATCTTGAAGTGCCTAAATTAGCAAAACTGGGACAGACAGACCGACCGACAGAGTTTACGATCGCTATATGTCACTTGGTTAATACAAAGTGCCGAAATTCTTAGGGCCACCAATAATACCACTTTTACTGCTATTCTACTTCTATTAATAGAAGTAGATGCTACGCCTATTATTACCACTATTGAACTAAATAAAAATAGCTTAAGTGAATCAAGGCTACAAAGATATCCAGGCGGCAATAGGGTATAGAATAAGGAACAAAGTAGAAACTATCATGGAATGTTCTATAAAACTAAATCCAAAGGCCCCATTTGTATGGTGGTCTTAAGAAGGATAATACATTTTAATTTTCAGGGGAACATGTGAAGGTGGAAAACTAAATCAAGGAATATTTGCATGTGTGTCCAGACTCTCAAAAGGACGTGTTTTATTGGAAATTGTGTAAAATGCTGCCAAGAAATAGTTGAAAATTTTAGGGTGTCAATCCTAATCATATTAGTTTCTTCTCGTTTTGAGTTTGACTCGGTTATTTATTGTGATTCCTGTTCTTTTTGGTAATTTATGGTAGTTTTATGCTTGAAAAATTATTCGACTTTATTTTTGATCATTTTAATTTTAGTGTATCTCTACTTTTCTTTAAAAACTTCTTTCGCGATTTTTTTTTAAAATAGTATATATTAAACATTCAGTTTATTTTTATTTACTTTTTTTCAGTCTTCTTGAATATTGTAGTAATTTATTTTTTCGTTCTTTGATGTTTTGAATATTTAAAGAACTCTTTACAAATTTTTTTTACCTTTTGGATATTTTGAGAAGGAAGTTGAACTAATAAACCGACTATGCAAATCATAATGCTTAATACTTTAATGTTTGTGGGGATTAGATTTTAGAGAATTAGAGTTTCCGTGTTCACTTTTGGATAAAAGTATATTTCTATGTACAGATTAATATATCGATTCATATTTTGTTTTTCAAAAAAAGAAACAAAGTAAATCAGAATAAAGTATAGAATACATTTTAATGTTTTAATACCGAAAAAAAAGTACTACGGAATTAAAATAATAAGGCAAAATGACTCATGTATCGGAAGAACAAAAGAAAAATATTAAGAAAACATGCCTAACTAAGTAAAAAAGAAAATCCAATGATCAAATTTCTGATTGGAAAATAATCCATTGCTTTGCTGAACCCTCAGTCCCACCCCCTAAGGAAAAAAAAATCAGCTATTATTATAAATTTTCTATTGAAACTTTGTGAACTTTATAAACAGATGGAAAAACAAAATAACCCTATACCTTGTGACAGCGTAGTGGATAAGCACTGTTCTCATGATCAATGGGTCAGCGGTTCAATTCCTCCTGTCGCAAGGAAGCTCGTAATCAAGTAAAAATCGTAATAATTTTTTTCTTTCCGTTTGAGTCACTTTCTATTTCTGGTTTTATCTTGGCTCAACACAATTTTTGTAATGTGATTTAATAAGGAGAAATGTTTATATACCACATTTTTTTTTTGTTTTTTGTGACATTTGGCCGAAAGTGCAGGACTTGGATTTACCAAAAAGGCACAAGACAAGAAACTTGTTTTTAAAAAAACAGTAAAAAGGCATTTTCATTTAATAATTTTAGAAAAATTTATGTAGAAGAATTTTTTTCAAAGATTAGTAAAGTGCCATACTAAACTTAACTACTAAAAAAATTAATTCATATAATAATCCAAATTTAAAACGACCAGACATTACTATTAGAGAATAAAAGAAACATGAAATGAACAGAAATTAAATAAACAATCATAGCCAACAAAAACGTCAATAGGTACTAATATAAATGAGTAAATAAATTTTAAAACGAGTAAAATTTAAATTGGATATTCAAATCAAACTTACAACAAACAAAAATCACCACAAAGAAGAGTTTGGCTTCTGTCTTCTCCCCTCCCTACCTGTAAAAGTCTAAACACTACTGCGTCACTTGCGTTTTATTAAAAGTATATGTCCTGAACTATCCTAGGAAAGAACAAATAAATTCAACTTAATATTGGATATATAATAATATTGATTACTGAAAGCACAGCAACTCAGTACAAAAGGAAATATTTGTAATATAATTAATTTTTAATAAAGCTAAAATGACATTATTACCTTTATGCTTTTACAGTTAGTGGAGGGGAAGGGAGCATAGCCAAACTCTTGTTTGCATTGATTTTGTTCTTTCTATGTTTGACTTGAATATTCAATCTAAGTTTTGAATTTCTGAGTTTTGAGGTCGTTCTGAGTTTAACTCGGTTTTGTATTATAATTCCTGTTCGTTTTGGGTTTCATTTATTTAACGGTGGCAATTTGTGGTAGTTTTATGCTGGAAAATTATTCAACTTTATTTCTGCTCATTTTAGGTTTAGTGTAGCTCTTTAATATTCTTTGAAAAACTTCTTCCGTCATTACTTTAAATTAGTATATATTAAACATTCAGTTTATCTTTAATTTACTTTTTTTCAGTCAGATGGAATATTGTAGTAATTTTTTGTTTTGTTTCGTCGATGTTTTGAAAAGTTATAGCACTTTGTTCAAAATGTATCCAGAATGAGTGCATCAAAATGTTTAAAGCAAACTGTGAGTATGAAAGTTTTCAAAAGGCGTATCTGCGCCATCGCAAGAACGGCAGAGTGTATGAACTAATAAAACGACTATGGAAATCCTAATAACTTATAGCTCTATGCTCTTTTAGGAGTAAAAAATTTCAGAATTTGTTTGCATAAAACAGGAAATTAACTTAGTATTGGTTCACCAGCCATGATGTTAGCATGTTTATTATAAAATGACATTTTTTTTTGTAAAGCGTAACTAAGCTCATTTGTTTGAACAATCTATATATATATATCTTCTATATATATAAAAATAAGTTTTCTGTCTGTCTGTGGATCAGGTAACGTCATGTTTCTGTGTCGACTGACGTCATGAAGATAGTTGTCGTCATTTTTGCTATGACGGTGACGTCATTAAAGATATTTAAGACATATATGTTCACGTAGAAATCTATTAATGTTTAAGTTTAAAATGGCTGATGAACTTACAATGGCAAAAGCCGTTGAAAATGCTCAAAGAGTCTATGCGAAAAAACTTGCTGCTGATAGAGAAAGTCAGAAAAGAAAGCGTGCCGAGGAATCAAAAGAACAGCAAGGAAACAGGCTTGAGGCTAAAGAACGCAAAACCGCGTAGTTAGATGAAGATCCACCTGGACAGCGAGAGTCAAAACATATCAAAACTGAAAATGATAGCGATGATGATTGGGTTTGGGATTTTGACTTGGATAAGGTCATCAATGCCTACCAGATTTTAGTTAAAAAAACAAAGGTTCGGCGATATGTATTTCATAGTGAAGCCAGTCAGTCGATGGCCAACCTACCATCTTCAAAGATACCACGATAGGAAGACTCTACACCGTTCACCCCAATCAACATGAATGCTTCTTCTCTACACCGTTCACCCCAATCAACATGAATGCTTCTTTCTACGCCTGCTTTTGGTGAATGTACCCGGTCCGACATCCTTTGAGTATTTGAGAACTGTAAACGGTATTATACATGACACTTACCGTAGTGCATGCCAAGCTCTGAATTAATTGGAGAATGACCAACACTGGGATAACTGCATCAATGACGCGTGCGAAACGTCAACCCCAAGTCAAATTCGTGCATTGTTTGGCATCATTTTATTGTCGTCATTTTTGCTATAACTGAAAGTTGTCTGTCTGTGTGTCTGTCTGTTGATCAAGTGACGTCATGTTTCTGTGTCGACTGACGTCATGAAATTAGTTGTCGTCATTTTTGCTTTGACGGTGACGTCATTAAAGATATTTAAGACATATATGTTCACGTAGAAATCTATTAATGTTTAAGTTTAAAATGACTGATGACCTTACAATGTCAAAAGCCGATGAAGATGCTCAAAGAGTCTATGCCAAAAAACTTGCTGCTTATAGAGAAGGTCAGAAAAGAAAGCGTGCCGAGGCTTGAAAAGAACAGCAAGGAAACAGGCTTGAGGCTAAAGAACGCAAAACCGCGCAGTTAGATGAAGATCCACCTGGACAGCGAGAGTCAAAACATATCAAAACTGAAATGATAGCGATGATGATTGGGTTTGGGATTTTGACTTGCATAAGGTCATCAATGCCTACCAGATTTTAGTTAAGAAAACAAAGGTTCGGCGATATGTATTTCATAGTGAAGCCAGTCAGTCGATGGCCAACCTACCATCTTCAAAGATACCACGATAGGAAGACTCTACACCGTTCACCCCAATCAACATGAATGCTTCTTTCTACGCCTGCTTTTGGTGAATGTACCCGGTCCGACATCCTTTGAGTATTTGAGAACTGTAAACGGTACTATATATGACACTTACCGTAGTGCATGCCAAGCTCTGAATTTATTGGAGAATGACCAACACTGGGATAACTGCATCAATGACGCGTGCGAAACGTCAACCCCAAGTCAAATTCGTGCATTGTTTGGCATCATTTTAACAACTTGCTCTCCATCAGCTCCTACAGAGTTATGGGAAAAATATAAGTCAAAAATGTCCGAAGATATACTCCATCGAAAACAGTTAGAGACGTCAGATATGACTTTTGATTTTACATCAGAAATTTATAACTACAATTTAGTTATTATAGAAGATTTGTGCGTACGTATGGCAAACAAACCTCTTCAGGATTTGGGAATGCCTTCACCTAACCGTATCGCTGCTGTTTCGACATGTATAGAATTGGATCGTGAACAAAGTTACTGTACGAGTGATCTACTGTCGTATGTACAAAATAACATTTCCAAGTTAACGTCGGAACAAAAAGACATTTATGATACGATAATGCATTGTTTCGATAACAACGTTGGAGAAATTTTCTTTTTGGATGCGCCAGGAGGTACTGGTAAAAGGTTTGTGATAAAACTTTTAATATTGCTTGCGGGAGATTTCAGGCAAACATTACCTATAATACCTAGATCAACTCCTGCAGACGAAATGAATGCTTGCCTTAAAAATTCTAATTTATGGGCACACGTAAAAATATTAAAATTAACTACAAATATTGTGTCCGATTGCAAAACGATGACTCTGGTCAAACATTTTCAGATCAATTGCTGGCAATTGAAAACGGAAAGCTCCCAGTAGACTCAATTTCAGGACGTATACAACTACCTGCTGATTTCTGTAATTTATTGACGTCCAAAAATGAATTGATTGAAAAAGTATTTCCGAATATTCTAAAAAATTATAAAAATAATAAATGGCTAAGTGAAAGAGCGATTCTCGCACCCAAAAATATAGACGTCCACGAAATCAACAATATTGTTTTGACCAAGATTCGAGACCAGGCAGTCCTTTACAAGTCAGTCGACACAGTTTTGGAACTAAATGAAGCGGTTAATTATCCATCTGAATTTTTAAATTCCATAGATCTTTCAGGGTTTCCACCACACGTGTTACAACTAAAAATAGGCGTACCAATAATACTTTTAAGAAATATCAACCCACCAAAGCTTTGCAATGGTACGCAACTTGCCGTAAAAAACAATGGAAAACCTAATAGAGGCCACAATCTTGACAGGGCCTTTTGAGGGTGAGGCTGTTCTTTTTCCTCGCATTCCCATGATTCCAACGGATCTGCCTTTTGAATTTAAAAGATTGCAATTCCCAATTCGATTAGCATTTGCAATCACCATTAACAAAGCTCAAGGTCAATCATTAGAAAAATGTGGTATAGATCTTAATACTGATTGTTTTTCCCATGGACAATTGTACGTTGCATGTTTGAGGGTCGGTAAACCTGACAATCTATTTATATGCAGCGACAATTGGACAGCGAAGAATGTTGTATATTCGCAAGTTTTACGCAGTTAATTTGTATTGTATCTATCTATCTATCTATCTATATAAAAACGAGTTGTGTGTATGCATGTTTGTTTGTTTGTAAAAAGAGCGTTTGCATATGACGTCATTATTAGTACATACGGCTTTGTATATGCACAGACAATGGGAAAGTCAAGAATGTTGTATATTCGCAATTTCTACGTAGTTTAACTCCTGCAGACGAAATGAATGCTTGCCTGAAAAATTCTAATTTATGGGCACACGTAAAAATATTAAAATTAACTACAAATATGCGTGTCCGATTGCAAAACGATGACTCTGGTCAAACATTTTCAGATCAATTGCTGGCAATCGGAAACAGAAAGCTCCCAGTAGTGGGAAAGCCAAGAATGTTGTATATTCGCAATTTTTACGTAGTTTGAAACACATATATAAATCTATCTGTATTCACAGGTGGGACACAAAGACACAACTACAATGGCGCGTAACTAATATGGCGCGTAACGACTTACGCGCACGGGGGGCGGGGCTTGGAGGGGGGGGGGGCGCGAAGCGCCCCACCAACTAGGTGTTGGGGTGTCTGTGGATCAGGTGACGTCATGTTGCTGTATCCACTGACGTCATGAAGTTAGTTGTCGTCATTTTTGCTTTGACGGTGATGTCATTAAAGATATTTAAGACATATATGTTCACGTAGAAATCTATTAATGTTTAAGTTTACAATGACTGATGAACTTACAATGGCAAAAGCCAATGAAGATGCTCAAAGAGTCTATGCCAAAAAACTTGCTGCTGATAGAGAAAGTCAGAAAAGAAATCGTGCCGAGGAACTACCAGAGCAACGCGAAAGCAGATTTGCTGCTAAAAGAGAAAGTGAAAAAAGAAGGCGTTCCGAGGAATCACAAGAACAGCAAGAAATCAGGCTTGCTGCTGATAGAGAAAGTAAGAAAAGAAAGCGTGCCGAGGAATCACAAGAACAGCAAAAAATCAGGCTTGCTGCTGATAGAGAAAGTAAGAAACGAAAGCGTGCCGAGGAATCAGAGCAACCTGAAAGTTATCGCCTGGCATTCAGGTACAGCCCAGTCGATGATTATAGCTTGAGTAGATGTGTTCAAATCGGGACAATGTCTAAAATTTGTCCCTATTGCAAGGCCTTGAAATTCAATGTTGAAACAATGGGAATGTGTTGCGCCTCAGGAAAAGTTGAACTTCCTCTATTGGCTGCACCACCAGAGCCATTGAAGACTTTCCTTACTGGAACTACGTCAGAATCTAACCGTTTTTTGTCACAAATCAGAAAATACAACTCATGTTTCCAAATGACGTCGTTTGGAGCCCAAATCGAAAATCCAGATCAATTTATGTCTACTTTCAAAGTGAAAGGGCAAATTTATCATAGAGCAGGTTGGAATCATGGGAATGCGAGGAATAAGAACAGCCTCACCCTCAAAAGGCCCTGTCAATATTGTGGCCTCTATTAGGTTTTCCATTGTTTTTTTACGGCAAGTCGCGTGCCATTGCAAAGCTCTGGTGGGTTGATATTTCTTAAAAGTATTATTGGTACGCCTATTTTTAGTTGTAGCACGTGTGGTGGAAACCCTGAAAGACCTATGGAATTTAAAAATTCAGATGGATAATTAACCGCTTCATTTGGTTCCAAAACTGTGTCGACTGACTTGTAAAGGACTGCCTGGTCTCGAATCTTGGTCAAAACAATATTGTTGATTTCGTGGACGTCTATATTTTTGGGTGCGAGAATCGCTCTTTCACTTAGCCATTTATTATTTTTATAATTTTTTAGAATATTCGGAAATACTTTTTCAATCAATTCATTTTTGGACGTCACTAAATTACAGAAATCAGCAGGTAGTTGTATATGTCCTGAAATTGAGTCTACTGGGAGCTTTCCGTTTTCAATTGCCAGCAATTGATCTTAAAATGTTTGACCAGAGTCATCGTTTTGCAATCGGACACAATATTTGTAGTTAATTTTAATATTTTTACGTGTGCCCATAAATTAGAATTTTTCAGGCAAGCATTCATTTCGTCTGCAGGAGTTGATCTAGGTATTATAGGTAATGTTTGCCTGAAATCTCCCGCAAGCAATATTAAAAGTTTTATCACAAACCTTTTACCAGTACCTCCTGGCGCATCCAAAAAGAAAATTTCTCCAACGTTGTTATCGAAACAATGCATTATCGTATCAGAAATGTCTTTTTGTTCCGACGTTAACTTGGAAATATTATTTTGTACATACGACAATAGATCACTCGTACTGTAACTTTGTTCACGATCCAATTCTACACATGTTGAAACAGCAGCGATACGGTTAGGTGAAGGCATTCCCAAATCCTGAAGAGGTTTGTTTGCCATACGTACGCACAAATCTTCTATAATAACTAAATTGTAGTTATAAATTTCTGATGTAAAATCAAAAGTCATATCTGACGTCTCTAACTGTTTTCGATGGAGTATATCTTCGGACATTTTTGACTTATATTTTTCCCATAACTCTGTAGGAGCTGATGGAGAGCAAGTTGTTAAAATGATGCCAAACAATGCACGAATTTGACTTGGGGTTGACGTTTCGCACGCGTCATTGATGCAGTTATCCCAGTGTTGGTCATTCTCCAATAAATTCAGAGCTTGGCATGCACTACGGTAAGTGTCATGTATAGTACCGTTTACAGTTCTCAAATACTCAAAGGATGTCGGACCGGGTACATTCACCAAAAGCAGGCGTAGAAAGAAGCATTCATGTTGATTGGGGTGAACGGTGTAGAGTCTTCCTATCGTGGTATCTTTGAAGATGGTAGGTTGGCCGTCGACTGACTGGCTTCACTATGAAATACATATCACCGAACCTTTGTTTTTTTAACTAAAATCTGGTAGGCATTGATGACCTTATCCAAGTCAAAATCCCAAACCCAATCATCATCGCTATCATTTTCAGTTTTGATATGTTTTGACTCTCGCTGTCCAGGTGGATCTTCATCTAACTGCGCGGTTTTGCGTTCTTTAGCCTCAAGCCTGTTTCCTTGCTGTTCTTTTCATTCCTCGGCACGCTTTCTTTTCTGACCTTCTCTATCAGCAGCAAGTTTTTTGGCATAGACTCTTTGAGCATCTTCATCGGCTTTTGACATTGTAAGTTCATCAGTCATTTTAAACTTAAACATTAATAGATTTCTACGTGAACATATATGTCTTAAATATCTTTAATGACGTCACCGTCAAAGCAAAAATGACGACAACTAATTTCATGACGTCAGTCGACACAGAAAAATGACGTCACTTGATCCACAGACAGACACACAGACAGACAACTTTCAGTTATAGCAAAAATGACAACAATAAAATGATGCCAAACAATGCACGAATTTGACTTGGGGTTGACGTTTCGCACGCGTCATTGATGCAGTTATCCCAGTGTTGGTCATTCTCCAATTAATTCAGAGCTTGGCATGCACTACGGTAAGTGTCATGTATAATACCGTTTACAGTTCTCAAATACTCAAAGGATGTCGGACCGGGTACATTCACCAAAAGCAGGCGTAGAAAGAAGCATTCATGTTGATTGGGGTGAACGGTGTAGAGAAGAAGCATTCATGTTGATTGGGGTGAACGGTGTAGAGTCTTCCTATCGTGGTATCTTTGAAGATGGTAGGTTGGCCATCGACTGACTGGCTTCACTATGAAATACATATCGCCGAACCTTTGTTTTTTTAACTAAAATCTGGTAGGCATTGATGACCTTATCCAAGTCAAAATCCCAAACCCAATCATCATCGCTATCATTTTCAGTTTTGATATGTTTTGACTCTCGCTGTCCAGGTGGATCTTCATCTAACTACGTGGTTTTGCGTTCTTTAGCCTCAAGCCTGTTTCCTTGCTGTTCTTTTGATTCCTCGGCACGCTTTCTTTTCTGACTTTCTCTATCAGCAGCAAGTTTTTTCGCATAGACTCTTTGAGCATCTTCAACGGCTTTTGCCATTGTAAGTTCATCAGCCATTTTAAACTTAAACATTAATAGATTTCTACGTGAACATATATGTCTTAATTATCTTTAATGACGTCACCGTCATAGCAAAAATGACGACAACTATCTTCATGACGTCAGTCGACACAGAAACATGACGTTACCTGATCCACAGACAGACAGAAAACTTATTTTTATATATATAGAAGATATATATATATAGATTGTTCAAACAAGTGAGCTTAGTTACGCTTTACAAAAAAAAATGTCATTTTATAATAAACATGCTAACATCATGGCTGGTGAACCAATACTAAGTTAATTTCCTGTTTTATGCAAACAAATTCTGAAATTTTTTACTCCTAAAAGAGCATAGAGCTATAAGTTATTAGGATTTCCATAGTCGTTTTATTAGTTCATACACTCTGCCGTTCTTACGATGGCGCAGATACGCCTTTTGAAAACTTTCATACTCACAGTTTGCTTTAAACATTTTGATGCACTCATTCTGGATACATTTTGAACAAAGTGCTATAACTTTTCAAAACATCGACGAAACAAAACAAAAAATTACTACAATATTCCATCTGACTGAAAAAAAGTAAATTAAAGATAAACTGAATGTTTAATATATACTAATTTAAAGTAATGACGGAAGAAGTTTTTCAAAGAATATTAAAGAGCTACACTAAACCTAAAATGAGCAGAAATAAATCTGAATAATTTTCCAGCATAAAACTACCACAAATTGCCACCGTTAAATAAATGAAACCCAAAACGAACAGGAATTATAATACAAAACCGAGTTAAACTCAGAACGACCTCAAAACTCAGAAATTCAAAACTTAGATTGAATATTCAAGTCAAACATAGAAAGAACAAAATCAATGCAAACAAGAGTTTGGCTATGCTCCCTTCCCCTCCACTAACTGTAAAAGCATAAAGGTAATAATGTCATTTTAGCTTTATTAAAAATTAATTATATTACAAATATTTCCTTTTGTACTGAGTTGCTGTGCTTTCAGTAATCAATATTATTATATATCCAATATTAAGTTGAATTTATTTGTTCTTTCCTAGGACAGTTCAGGACATATACTTTTAATAAAACGCAAGTGACGCAGTAGTGTTTAGACTTTTACAGGTAGGGAGGGGAGAAGACAGAAGCCAAACTCTTCTTTGTGGTGATTTTTGTTTGTTGTAAGTTTGATTTGAATATCCAATTTAAATTTTACTCGTTTTAAAATTTATTTACTCATTTATATTAGTACCTATTGACGTTTTTGTTGGCTATGATTGTTTATTTAATTTCTGTTCATTTCATGTTTCTTTTATTCTCTAATAGTAATGTCTGGTCGTTTTAAATTTGGATTATTATATGAATTAATTTTTTTAGTAGTTAAGTTTAGTATGGCACTTTACTAATCTTTGAAAAAAATTCTTCTTCATAAATTTTTCTAAAATTATTAAATGAAAATGCCTTTTTACTGTTTTTTTAAAAACAAGTTTCTTGTCTTGTGCCTTTTTGGTAAATCCAAGTCCTGCACTTTCGGCCAAATGTCACAAAAAACAAAAAAAATGTGGTATATAAACATTTCTCCTTATTAAATCACATTACAAAAATTGTGTTGAGCCAAGATAAAACCAGAAATAGAAAGTGACTCAAACGGAAAGAAAAAAATTATTACAATTTTTACTTGATTACGAGCTTCCTTGCGACAGGAGGAATTGAACCGCTGACCCATTGATCATGAGAACAGTGCTTTTCCACTACGCTGTCACAAGGTATAGGGTTATTTTGTTTTTCCATCTGTTTATAAAGTTCACAAAGTTTCAATAGAAAATTTATAATAATAGCTGATTTGTTTTTTCCTTAGGGGGTGGGACTGAGGGTTCAGCAAAGCAATGGATTATTTTCCAATCAGGAATTTGATCATTGGATTTTCTTTTTTACTTAGTTAGGCATGTTTTCTTAATATTTTTCTTTTGTTCTTCCGATACATGAGTCATTTTGCCTTATTATTTTAATTCCGTAGTACTTTTTTTTCGGTATTAAAACATTAAAATGTATTCTATACTTTATTCTGATTTACTTTGTTTCTTTTTTTGAAAAACAAAATATGAATCGATATATTAATCTGTACATAGAAATATACTTTTATCCAAAAGTGAACACGGAAACTCTAATTCTCTAAAATCTAATCCCCACAAACATTAAAGTATTAAGCATTATGATTTGCATAGTCGGTTTATTAGTTCAACTTCCTTCTCAAAATATCCAAAAGGTAAAAAAAATTTGAAAAGAGTTCTTTAAATATTCAAAACATCAAAGAACGAAAAAATAAATTACTACAATATTCAAGAAGACTGAAAAAAAGTAAATAAAAATAAACTGAATGTTTAATATATACTATTTTAAAAAAAAATCGCGAAAGAAGTTTTTAAAGAAAAGTAGAGATACACTAAAATTAAAATGATCAAAAATAAAGTCGAATAATTTTTCAAGCATAAAACTACCATAAATTACCAAAAAGAACAGGAATCACAATAAATAACCGAGTCAAACTCAAAACGAGAAGAAACTAATATGATTAGGATTGACACCCTAAAATTTTCAACTATTTCTTGGCAGCATTTTACACAATTTCCAATAAAACACGTCCTTTTGAGAGTCTGGACACACATGCAAATATTCCTTGATTTAGTTTTCCACCTTCACATGTTCCCCTGAAAATTAAAATGTATTATCCTTCCTAAGACCACCATACAAATGGGGCCTTTGGATTTAGTTTTATAGAACATTCCATGATAGTTTCTACTTTGTTCCTTATTCTATACCCTATTGCCGCCTGGATATCTTTGTAGCCTTGATTCACTTAAGCTATTTTTATTTAGTTCAATAGTGGTAATAATAGGCGTAGCATCTACTTCTATTAATAGAAGTAGAATAGCAGTAAAAGTGGTATTATTGGTGGCCCTAAGAATTTCGGCACTTTGTATTAACCAAGTGACATATAGCGATCGTAAACTCTGTCGGTCGGTCTGTCTGTCCCAGTTTTGCTAATTTAGGCACTTCAAGATAGGCTAAGATGATTACATTTGGCAGGTTTATCTGGGATCAGACCAGATTAAATTAGAAAAAGTCGTTTCCCTGATTCATTATCTTGGGGGAAGTGGGGGATGGTTAATTCGGAAAAATTAGAAAAATGAGTTAGTTTAACTTACGAACGGGTGATCAGATCTTAATGAAATTTGATATTTAGAAAGATCTTGTCTCAGAACTCTTATTTTAAATTTTGACCGGATCCAGTGACACTGGGGGGAGCTGGAGGGGAAAACTAAAATTTTGGAAAACGCTTTGAATGGAAGGATCGGGATGAAACTTGGTGACAATAATAAGCGCAAGACTTAGATAGGTGATTAACATAACCGGAACGGATCTGCTCTCTTTGGGGGAGTTGTGGAGGAACCTAACCTGAAAAATTAGAAAAAATTAGGTATTTTTAACTTACGAAGGAGTGATCAGATCTTAATGAAATTTCATATTTAGATGGATCTTGTAACTCAGATCTCTTGTTTTACATCCTGACTAGATCCGGTGTCATTGGGAGGAGTTGGGGGGGGGGTTGGAAATCTTAGAAAACGCTTAGAGTATAGAGATCAGGATGATACTTGGCGGAAAGAATAAGCACAAGTTCGAGATACGTGACTGGCATATCCAGACCGGATTCACTCTATTTGGGTAGTTGAGGGGGGGGGGGGGGTAATTAGAAAAATTAGAAAAAATTAGGTAGTCCTATTTGTAACTTACGAACGGGTGATCAGATCTTGATGAAATTTGATTTTAAGAAAGATCTTATGCTTCAGATCTCTTATGTTAAATCCTGACCAAATCTGTTGACTTGGGGGAGTTGAAGGGGGAAACCAGTAATCTTTGAAAACGCAAAAATTGAAGTATCTTTATCTTACGAATGGGTGATCGGATCTTAATAAAACTTGATATATAGAAAGATTTTATGTCTCAGATGCTCCGTTTTCAAGTTGAATTGGCTCCGGGTATATACGGGGATGGAAGGGGAAAACAAAAATCTTGGAAACCGGAAATCTTGGAAAACGCTTAGAGTGGAGAGATCGGGATGAAACTTGATGGCAAGAATAAGCACAAGCTCTAGATCCGTGATTTACATAATAGGATGATGAAAATTGGTAGGTGTGTCAGGGGCCTGCACAAATTGACATGATAACAGTTGTTTCCCCGATTCGACCATCTGGGGGGGGGGCTGGAGGGAGAAGATAAAAATGAGGTATTTTTAATTTACGAATGGGTGACTGGATCTTAGTGAGCTTTTATGTTTAGAAAGAACTAATGTCTCATAGCTCTTATTTTAAATCTCGACTACATCTGGTGACATTTGGGGAGTTGGAGGGGGAAACTGAAAATGTCGGAAAACACTTAGAGTGGAAAGATAGGGATGAAACTTGGTTGGTAGGATAAGCAAGTGTCGTAGCTACGTGATTGACGTAACTGAACTGGATCTGCTCTTTGGAAGAGTTAGGAGGGATCCAGTGGTTTGGAGGGTTCGGTGTTCCTGGACATTAAATGATAGGCGTGTCAGGAACCTGCATAAATTGACTTGATAAAGTCTTTTTCCCCCATTCGACCATTTGGGTGGCTGAAGGGAGAGCAAAAGTTGGAAAAAATGAGGTATTGTTAACTTACGATTGGGTGATAGGATCTTAATGAATTTTATATTTCGAAATCTTGACCGGCATTAAGCCTTTGATTTTCCTTGAAATCAATCTATTTATTCTTAGAATTTTGCTAGAGCTCATGCCATATGAGCTCTTGCCTCTTGGCTTTTCCACCAAATCATCCTATGAGCAGAAGCTTTTGAACTGATACCATCCAGATGCATGTTTTATAGCTACTAAGAAAGGATAAATGACTTTGGACGTCTTCTATGACTGGCTTAGAGATGTTTTTCTGTCTCAAGTCAAGGAACAGACCTTTCTTGTTCTTGACAGGAAAATCCCAGGAATTGTATAGGGTATTAAGTTGAAAATTGTCAGGGTATTTTAAGGTGGATGTTGAACTACGCAAAATGCAAATTTTACATACTACTACTATTACGACTGGTGCTACTACTGTTGCTACTCGAACTACTACTAAAACTGCTATTGCTATGACTCTCTCTACTACAAATACAACATCGATTACCACTACTAGTGCTACTGAGACAAAGAGTATTTGGTGAAAACTTCAGGGACTGATGAAGAGGATAGTGAAATATGCTAAATTGGAACACGCAATGTGGATATAGGCTAGTAAAAGGGCGTAACAGCTATATCTAAGACGCAGCTTCGAGTAACATGTGTAAACTTTTAGTGTTGAAGGGTACAATGAACCAACCAGAGGGTACTATTTACATACTACTACTGCTACTTCTACCACTACTAAGGCTAAGGGTCTCAAATTGAAATTTTCAGGAAATATTGTAGAGAAAAGTAAATTAAATTAAAACATGCTATTTGTAGGCAGGCTGTCAAAAGGCCTTATCAACAGTATTTCGAGAACGGCTCGGGATATTAGGCTAAAACTGTCAAGGCATGTTGAGGGGCTAATTGTGGTAATAAAAATGTCTTATATACATGTTGGTACTGCAAGTAGTCATACTATTAGTAGTGCTGTTTGTACCAATAATAGTAAGGGTAATTGTATTAATGTGGAGCTTTCAGGAACTGTTGAGAGGAATATTGGGATAACTCAAAACATATTATATACATGCAGGTTATCAACAGGACGTTTCATTAATATCACAGAAACACCTTAAAGTATTAAGTTGAACCTATTAGGGCATGAGGAGGGGATGTTGAGCTATACCAAACAGGCACAATATGAATGCTATTGCTTCTTACTATTAATACAGCTAGTGCCATCACTAATGCTACTGCTATTGCTACTCCTACTACTTCAGCCACTGTGTCTACCTCTATTGCTAATGCTAAGGGCATTAATTAAACTTTCAGAGAACGTAAAGGGTATAGTTGAACCAAATCGAAACACACACTTTGCATAGGGGTTATCAAAGGGATGTATTAGCAACATCCCAGCAACAGCTTAGGGTATTCAGCTGAAATTCTCAGGGCCACCAATAATACCACTTTTACTGCTACTTCTATAATCCCTTCTACTGCTGCTATTGCTACTACTATTCAACTAAATCCGAATAGCTTTAGTGAATCAAGGTTGCAAAGATATCCAGGTGGCAATAGGGTATAAAATAAGGACCAAAGTAGAAACTATCATGGAATGTTTATGTTGCTATAAAACTAAATCAAAAGGCTTCATTTGTATGATGATTGTCAAGAACACGTCCCATTACTGTGCATCCAAGTTTTGAAAATTGTGTAGGTACAATGTCTTAGGAAGGATATTAAATTTTAATTTTCAGGGGAACATGAGAAGGTGTAAAACTATACCAAGGAATATTTGCATGTGTGTCCAGACTCTCAAAAGGACGTGTTTTATTGAAAATTGTAAAAACACTACTGAAAAATTGTTGAAAATTTTAGGGTGTCAATCCTAATCATATTAGTTTATTCTCGTTTTGAGTTTGACTCGGTTATTTATTGTGATTGCTGTTCATTTTGGGTTTCATTTATTGAATATTTGTAATTAATGGTAGTTTTATGCTTGGAATATTATTCGACTTTTTTTCTGCTCATTTTAGGTATGTGTAGCTTCACTTTTCTTTGAAAAACTTCTTTTGTGATTTTTTAAAAATTAGTATATATAAAACATTCAGTTTATTTTTATTTACTTTTTCTCAGTCTTCTTGAATATTGTACTAATTTGTTTTTTCGTCCTTTGAGTTTTTGAAAATTTAAAGCACTCTTTTCAAAATGTTTATACCTTTTGGATATCTTGAGGAGGAAGTTGAACTAATAAAACGACTATGCAAAGCATAATGCTTAATACTTTAATGTTTGTGTGGATTAGATTTTAGAGGATTAGATTTTCCGTGTTCATTTTGGATAAAAGTCAGTTGGATAACAGTCAGTTTCCAATGTACAAATTGATATTTTGATTCATATTTTGTTTTTCAAAAAAGAAACAAAGTAAATCAGAATATAATATAGAATACATTTTACTGTTTTAATACCGAAAAAAAAGTACTGCAGAATTAAAATAATAAGGCAAAATAACTCACTTATCGGAAGAATAAAAGAAAAATATTAAGAAAACAAGCCTAACTAAGCAAAGAAGAAAATCAAATGATCAATTTCATGATTGGAAAATAATCCATTGCTTTGCTGAACCTTCAGTCCCATCCCCTAAGGAGAAAACAAATCAGCTATTATCATAAATTTCAATTGAAATTTTGTGAACTTTTTGAACTGTTGGAAAAACAAAATATCCATATACCTTGTGACAGGGTGGCGGATAAGCGCTGTTTTCATGATCAATAAGTCAGCGGTTCAATCCTTCGTGTCGCAAGGAAGTATATTTCAATTATTTTCGATCCGATTTTTTTTTTCTTCCGTTTGAGTCACTTTCGATATCTGGTTCTGTCCTGGCTCAGCACAATTTTTGTAATGTGAATTAATAAATAAAAATATTTATTTACCACATATTTTTTTTTTTAATTTTGTGACTACATTTGGCCGAAAGTGCAAGACTTGGCTTTACCCAAAAGGCACAAGACAAGAAACATGTTTTTAATAAAAAGGTAAAAAGGCATTTTCATTTTTTAATTTTAGAAAAAATTATGAAGAAGAATTTTTTCAAAGATAAGTAAAGTGCCATCCTAAATTTAACTACTAAAAAAATGAATTCATATAATAATCCAAATTCAAAACGACCAGACATTATTATTAGAGAATAAAAGAAACTTGAAATGAACATAAATTAAATAAATAATCATAGCTAACAAAAAGGTCAATAGGTACTAATAAAAATGAGTAAATAAATCTTAAAACGAGTAAAATATAAATTGGATATTCAAAATGTTCAAAATGTAACTAGAATAAGTACATCAAAATGTTTAATGCAAACTATGCGTCTGAAAGTTGTCAAAAGGCGTATCTGCACTATCGCAGGAACGGCAGAGCATATGAAGTTTAATCCTTTCGGACATGTTGAGGAGGAAGTTGAACTAATAAAACGACTATGCAAATCCTAATAACTTAGAGCTCTATGCTCTCTTAGGAGCCAAAGATTTCAGAATTTGCCTGAATAAAATAGGAAATTAGCTTAGTATTGTTTCACCAGCCATGATGTTAGTATGTTTAGCATAAAATGGCATTTTTTTTTTGTAAAGTGTAACTAAGCTCATTTGTTTGAACAAAAAAAATAATGACATAATATCATCTTTACGTTATATTCCCTTAGTTTCAATAGAATTCGAAAGGGGTATGATGTCATAACAATTTCTGTTAACTTTCTGTTTCCAATTCAATATGCCCTCTCTTAAGTTTCTACGACCATCCCTCCGAGACAAAGTGGTTAGAAAATAAAAAGATGAAGAAGAAACATTCATGTGGGCCAGATTATTCTTTACTAAGTACCTATTAAAATCGTTTTTACTAAATGCCCTCTATCGAGGGTGCTTAATCTACCTACCAAGGGCACTTGATTAATCAAATTGTCATACACTTTGTATGAGTGAATTTCAAATTAGTAAATTTTGTATATATAGGATCAGCACAAACAGTAGATGTTGCTCATGCGTACGTTGTAGTAAGACCTTCAGTTTTTGGTTTTAGTTTCTATATGCTCCTTCCTTATGATTAGCTACTTTGAAGAGCTTGATCCAGAGCTCTCTTAAATCTGAAGAAGCCAGCCTGCCTCTCAAAGTCGGATTTTTACGTTTAAGCTTAATGTTGATATTGCAAGGCTTGGATAAATGACAATCATTCTGCAAAAGCACACCCATTAGAATACTCCCCAACGTATTCCCGGTGAGAAGGTAAACGTAATTTTGTGTTACGTTTGAAATACTCTGCTCTAAAAGTGAAGCTGACAGTCCACAGTAGTCATGTCGCAGGCTTACTTCAAACTTTATCCTCAAAATCAAGGAAACTTTCGAAATTGAAGCTATGACTTAAATTTCCGTTCGAATGAGCCCTTTTCTGATATTTTTTAAAACAGAGTCAATGTGATGACCCCAAGGGAAAGAAGGCCAATAGAACGCTAATTTTTGTTTCAATGAGCCCTCTCCAGATATTTTAAGATCTCATTTTTGGTGAGATCAGCTATGAAAAAGAAAACATAATTAAACACACTTCCAGGGTGTGGCATGATCTCTCTAAGAGTCCACGCCATACTCTCCTTTTTAGTCTAAAGTACTCTTTTTTGTTTTAAAGAGAACACAAAAAGACAGAGAACACTTTCATTTTTTGGGATGTTTTCCTCTTTTTTCTAAAATCAAGCAAATTTTTCCAGGATCTTAGCCTTTGGGGGGAAATGTTAATCCTTATGGACTTTATGCAGTCCAAACTATCTTAAAAAGATTCAAACTCATCTGCAGCAATCTGCTGCAGAGCTCGGAACTTAATCCCAATGATGAGAATATGAAAAGCGTCTATATACTAATCCAAAAAAGAATATATAATCAAGGATATTATACAAGCAAGGATAAGAATATCATAAGGCTGAGTGTCAATTTATTTCTAACTGAATGCAATGTGGCACCATGGTTTCAGAAATCCCTGTAGCCTAGTAAAGCACGATAATCAGGTCACAGTAATGAAAAATTTTAAAATACTTTTCGACAAAAACTGTCGAGGGATAAAAATTGCCATTAGAAGTTGATACAGGAATAGTAACTATGATTTCAAATAATTTTAAAGTTTATTGTGAAAATGAATTTTTAGAAATGTCGGAAGATAGCTTGAACCCTCAAAAATACTGTCAGATAGATGTCACTGCAAATGTCATTGGAAATTAACAGTCCCCCCCCCCCACCTTGAATAACAAAAAAAAGCAATGGCAACATTGATGTGCCCTCTTTTTCCTATTTTCTTAATAATTAGTGGGACAGTAAAAAACCATGAGGAACTGTTTAAGGGCTCATTTGAAAGGAAATTCCTATATATATGTGCTCTGTGTAAGTAAAAAAAACAACATATTATTGAAAATAAAATGGAACTTTTTGGTAAAAACCTGCATCTTCATGCACAAGTTCGTGTCGTATTGGGTATGATGTCATATTTGACATCAAGGGTTTCGTAACGAAAATATTATTTGTCGAATAAAAAAAAAGGAATTAAAGAAAAAATTTGTAATTCATAACTTGGTACACTCGACGTTTTGCTGCATAACAATATACGATTTGTTGCCAAGGATATATTGTTTCTCAATTATGATGGTATATAGATAATTTTGATAAATCTTATCCTTGCTTTAAAATAATTCTGAATGATTTCAACTAAAATGAACCTTCAAAACATAAAAAAAATCCAATAAAAAGAAATAACTTATTTTCTTTGCACAGTCTTATAACAAGATAGACTCCATTTATATAGCTAATAAACCGTGTCGAAAAACATTCACTACCAGAAAATTTATTGCTCTTGGGTGTGAACGAAGATCATAGTAGGGAAATATCAAAATCACACCGAATCTAAAAAAATGGTATTTTTCTTTAATTTTTGTTGTCACTTTTTACTATTTAATTAAGTCAAAATTTTTAGTTATTTTGGTGATCCTCTGCTTTTGATACTAAGAAGTTGTGAGTGTTTTAATGCACTCGCATTTTTACATTTTTTAAATGCATTTTTGAGTGGAAACATAGCCAGTTGTGGATGGAATCTTTTCAGTGGAATGCTTTATTATCTTCATTCTTTTAAAGACAAATATCAAATCATAAGTTATACTCTGCTTCAAATACTGCTTTCTTCAGAATTTTCACAAAAACAAAAACAAAAAACAAGTAAAAACACATCTAATTTATAGAAATTTTTGCTGCCACTAAAAAAAAAAAAAAAAAAAAATTGACAAACAACGTTTACCAAACACACAAACAAAAATCGATCAAAAACCCCAAATTCTACGCATATAATTCTACGGTAATAATCTTTCAAAATATTGGAGCTAAGATTTTCAAGGTTTAAACGAATTAGCCCTTCTAAATTTAAAGTACTCTAAAACAGGAGATTAACTAATGACAGCATATTAATTCTAAATAATTAATAACAGCAGATTAATTCTAAATTTAAGGTACTCCAAAAGAGATTTGATCCCATCGCCATCGCTTTGTGTTCGAGAATTTTTTCTTGAAGCATTAGGGAAACATTTAAAGCTCTAGTGTTACAAATAAGGAGGTGTAAGGGGTGGGGGGGGGGGGTGGATCCGTTATGAACAACATATTTCTGTCCGTCTGATGTTTTAAGGTTGCTCTTTCGTTTAAAATTGTCTTTTTAATTTATTTTTCTCATTTATAATACCGTATGAATAGTTATCCTAATATGAGGGGAAGGGCTCTACCCCTAAAACTCCTACTCTATATTGAATTTTAATTTTTTCAAAGCAATATTCGGGGATGAAGGACAAATTTAGTGTATTTGCTTTTGAAAATTCAATTCAATTTATTTAGAATTTAGAATTTTGCTAGAGCTCATACCATATGAGCTCTTGGCTCTTCCGACCTCGTCACAAGTGCCTTATGAGCTCTTAGCTCTTCTTTTTGTTCCAAAGAGACCGCAAAAAGAGATAGAACACTCTCTTTTTGTGGGATGTTTCCCCCTATTGTCTAAAATCAAGCAAATTTTCCCAGGATTTGTTGGAAATGTTCATCCTAATTATTTATTATTATTATTTATTGGAAAATTATTAATGTAAAAGAAGCAAAAGACAGTGCAATAAACGAAAAAAAAAGAAAAAAGAGAAGAAATTTACACTGAGAGCGAAGACAAACAATTAAAAAAAAAAAAGCAAAATCCTCTTAACCTTTTTCAAACTGCACGTTATAAGGTGATGACACAGACATACAAAAATACAAAGTTTTGAACTAGACGGAGGAAAAGAGATAGAGAAAAAAAGAAAAACCAACAAACAAACAACAATATAAAAAAGAGGCCGAGACTACTGAAATAGTACAGAAAACCATTCAGGGCAAAAAGAGCATTTGCATATGACGTCATTATTAGTACATGAGGCTTTGTATATGCACTGACAATGGAAAGCCAAGAATGTTGTATACTCGCAAGTTTTACGTAGTTTGAAACACATATATAAATCTATCTATATTCACAGGTGGGACACAGGGACACAACTACAATGGCTTCTTGATTTTACTTCAAACTTTTTCTCAACTCATAATACTTTTTAGAGAAACTAGCTTAGTGACACCTGTGACAACAATTTGAAAATACGCAGATAAAAAAGCGACTTGAATCACCATTCCCACACTGACTTTTAAATTAGTAATGATCTGTGGAATATTTGGTAAAGCAGTCGTGAATTATTAAATCTAGAATCAACACTTCCAATTGACGGCCCCAATAATGAAAAAGCGATATGTTGTTTTAATGCAAGGGTGAGCTCTGCAGGGTAGATCCAAGATATTCTTTAGCGGGGGGGGGGGGTGCATATTAGATTTTTTGGACAAACTTGTGATAAATTGAGGGCCTAATGACAATGGTTGACAAAATCCAGACATTGGCAGACCTATCTCTAAATAAAAGTGCGCAAAAAATACTTGAAATTTTGGTGGGCTCTAGTACATCTTACTCCCCTCTCTTTTATTTATATCAGAGAGATACCATTTATTTATAGAATCCTTCTAAAATATAGAAAGAAAAGAAGAAACAAAGAGAAGAAAGAAGAAAAGGAAATAAGAAAAGAAAGAAGAAAAGAAAAGAAGAAGAGAAGAAAAAAAAACAAAAAAAGAATCAATTACCTATTACAAAACATTTGGCAATATTCCACCTTTACTTAATCTTCCTCAACCGGTAACAGTTGCATTATTCCAAGAAGTATATCATCACTAGATGGTAGTCAAATAGGTGAAATAGTAGGACTAAATTCAACCAGTTCCTCTAAATGCAACAGTGCAATAACATATTCATACGTAAAAAATTATATTTAGTGTGAAAAATTTTCTTCGTCACTGTCCTTTCCACAAATGGAAACTCCTCTGTGAATGAAAATATGTCATATTCTCCCAGTCAAATCCTGATTTGAGTAAGTAAAAGGCTACAAAAAACGAAAATTGATTTAAAAATAATAATATGGCATTGGACTAGTCTAGAAGCAGGTTGTAGATGTAGTGTACATATTCTTCACCAAAATCAACAAAACCTATTAATACCTTCCTGATAAGTCATATTTAATATTGATTTACTTGTTTTTATTTTGTTTTCGTTGTTTAGGTCAACTTATTCTCATTTGATTGGAGTATTCTCCTCTACGGGTTTCGTTATTTGAATTGGAAACGTTAATTACGACATCGGAGATCCTTGACTATTCTCTGAATAAACGAATGGACCGATAATTTATTTAGCACAATAAAAGCTCTATAAATAAAGTATAAACTAGTTTGAACCTTATAATATTACATAAAAAAACTAGTTTTATTAACTGAAAGTAAGGAGTGACATTAAAACTTAAAACGAACAGAAATTACTCCGTATATGAAATGGGTTGTCCCCTCCGCAATCCCTCGCTCTTTACTCTAAAGCGTTTAACTGTTTTAAAAAGCAGAATTGTGGCAAAGAGTCAAACTTTAGCGTAAAGAGCGAGGGATTGCGGAGGGGACAACCCATTTCATATACGGAGTAATTTCTGTTCGTTTTAAGTTTTAATGTCGCTCCTTACTTTCAGTTAAAAAAACTAATTTTTTTTATGTAATTTCTGAACGTTTTTGAATTAATGCATGTTTGATTTTGGCTCTCCACACATAAATTATTAAAATGAAATTTGCATATTAATTCCTTTTTTGACTAAATGGCTTTCTCTTAGTTTTGATCAGACGATTTTGAAAAATAAGGGATGGGGAAGGAGGCCTAGTTGTCATGCAATTTTTTGGTTACATAAAAGGCAACTATAAATTTTAATTTTTAACGATTTTTTTTATTAGTAAAAAATATACGTAACTTAAGAATTAACTTACGTAACAAACTTTTATATTCTTTAATTTTTATTATGTACTAGCTGTTGGGGTGGCACTTCAAGCCACCCAAACACCTAGTTGGTGGGGGCGCTTCGCCCCCCCCAAGCCCCCCGCGTGCGTAAGTCGTTATGCACCATATTAGTTACGCGCCATTGTAGTTGTGTCCCTATGTCCCACCTGTGAATATAGATATATATATATATATATATATATATATATATATATATATATATATATATATATATATATATATATATATATATATATATATATATATATATAAATATATATATATATATATATATATATATATATATATATATATATATATATATATATATATATATATATATATATATATATATATATGTTTTTAACTACGTAAAACTTGCGAATATACAACATTCTTTGCTGTCCCATTGTCTCTGCATATAAATAGATTGTCAGGTTTACCGACTCTTGAACATGCAACATATAATGGTCCATGGGAAAACAATCCGTATTCAGGTCTATACCTCATGATTCTAATGATTGCCCTTGAGCTTTGTTGATGGTGATTGCTAATCGACCATTCCCTGTGTCGCCGTCGTCATTTATATATCCCCCTGTGCCCCCCGGCGTTCCCGTTGTAAATGTGTCCCTGTGTCCTGGTCGTCATTTATATTCCCTATGTCCCGGTCGTCATTTGTGTCCCGGTGTCCCAGTCTGTGATTTCTCTTTGAGCGTCCCGGGCGTCATTTATATTCCTTGTGTCCCGGTGTCCCGGTTGTCATTTGTGTCCCGGTGTCCTGGTATGTATATACATTCGTTTTTGAATTGGTCTTTTTTTTAGTTTTTAGTTTTTTACCTTTTTTTAGTTTTTTTTAGTTATACCTCATGATTCTAATGATTGCCCTCCCCCGACGTCCCCGTTGTATTTGTGTCCCTGTGTCCCGGTCGTCATTTATATTCCCTGTGTCCCGGTCGTCATTTGTATCCCGGTGTCCCGGTCTGTATGTACATTCGTTTTTGAAATGGTATATGATGAAATAAATTTTTGTATTTTTCCCCTTTTTTTCTTTTTAGTTTTTTTTTGGTTTTTACTTTTTTTTAGTTTTGCTTTTCTCCTTTATTTTTCTTTTTTTTACTTTTTTTATTTTTTTCTTTTTTAGTTTTTTTTTAGTTTTTTAGATTTTTTAGTTTTTTTATTAGTTTTTAGTTTTTTCTTAGTTTTTACCTTTTTTTTAGTTTTTTTAGTTTTTTTTTTACTTATGTCCTGGTCGTCATTTATACTCCCTGTGTCCCGGTCGTCATTTGTGTCCCGGTGCTTTGTTGATGGTGATTGCTAATCGAACATTCCTTGTGTCCCGGTCCCTTTCTCTTTGAGTGTCCCGGTCGTCATTTATATTCCCTATGTGCCGGTGTCCCGGTCGTCATTTGTGTCCCGATGTCCCAGTCTGTAATTTCGTCACTCGAAAACATGACGTCAGTCGACACACAAACATGACGTCACTCGAAAGACACACACACACACAGACAACTTATTTTTATATAGAAGATAGATATGAGGGGGTTTGTACCCTCGTTAATGCCTCGTTTTTTATAATAAATCGTAAGTTTTGTCCCAATTCTTTAAGAATGACCTCTGAATTAGAAAGGCCGTAGAATAAATAGTTGAAATTACTAAAATACTATAGCATAAAGAGCGAGGTATTTATCTCCTCCTAAATACATAGCTCTTTATGCTAAATTACTCTTAGAACCCTTCATATGCGTAATAATCTCTGTTCGTTTTAAGATTCAATGCTACTCTTTACTTTCAATTGAAAAAACTTTTCCATGTTTATTTTTTCATTGTTTTTTTATAGTAATTTTAGAAAATCCTGCGCCCTTTTCATTGAATTTCTGTTCCCCCATGACATATTTCTATAAGGAAAGATCCTCCCACATAGCCCCCTCCCCTCAACCCTACCCCCAAAACCAAAAAAAAATCCCCTGAAAACGACTGTAGACTTCCCAATAACCATTATTATATGTAAACACTGGTCGAAGTTTGTAACTTGCAGCCCCTCCCCCAGGGACTGTAGGGGAGTAAGTCATTCTCAAAGACATAGTTATTATGGTTTTTGACTATGCAGAACAAAATCGACCTCTCAAAATTTTTATCTGTTGACTTTGGAGAAAAAATGAGTGTGGGAGGGGGCCTATGTGCCCTCCAATTTTTTCGGTCACTTAAAAAGGGTACTAGAACTTTTCATTTCCGTTAGAATGAGCCTTCTTGTAATATTCTAGGACCACTTGGTCGATACGATGACCCCTGGAAATAAAAAAAAAAACAAAAAAAACAAAAAAACAAATAAACACACACCCGTGATTTCTCTTCTGGCAAAAAATACGAGATTCCATATTTTTGCAGATAGGCGCTTTAAAATTTTATTATAGGGTACTCTCATACGCCGAATACGATGGTGCGATTTTCGTTAAGATTCTGTGAGTTTTAGGTGGTGTTTTTTTCCTATTTTCTAAAATAAGGCAAATTTTTTCAGGCTCTTAACTTTTGATGACAAAGACTAAATTTAATGAAACTTATATATTTAAAATCAGCATGAAAATTTCATTCTTTTGATGTATATCTTAGAATCAAAATTCCGTTTCTTAGAGTTTCGTTTACTATTGAGCCGGATCACTCCTTACTACAGTTCGTTACCACGAACTGTTTGATAAAATGAATAAATTGTACAAAAAATCAAAATATTCAACAGAATAATAATTGAATAGAATAGACAAAATTAAATTAGAATTAGACAAAATCGAAATAAAAAACAACAATCCTCCCCAACCCACCCAATTAACTCTACTGATAACATGCTTAAGGTGGAAATCTGACTGGCCTTACAACCACTTTCAAAATGTTTTATTAAAATTTTGACAACATTTTTGTTTCTTTTTGGGTTTTAAAATTTATTACAATCCCCTGTATAATATCCTTTATTATATATTCTTTTTTGGATTAGTATATAGACGCTTTTCATATTCTCATCATTGGGATTAAGTTCCGAGCTCTGCAGCAGATTGCTGCTGATGAGTTCGAGTTCTGGGTCCCGTATTACCAATATTACCCCTATTACCGTATTACAATATGCGTAAGCAGATTATCTTTTTACGATAGTTCGGACTGCATAAAGTCCTTAAGGATTAACACATCCCCCTAACGGCTAAGATCCTGGGAAAATTTGCTTGATTTTAGAAAAAAGGGGAATACATCCCAAAAAAAGAGTGTTCTATCTCTTTTTGTGTTCTCTTTAAAACAAAAAAAAGAGTAGTTTAGACTAAAAAGTAGAATGTGGCGTGAACTCTTAGAGAGATCATGCCACAACCTGGAAGTGTGTTTACTTATTTTTTTTTCATGGCTGATCTCACCGAATACGTGATATTCAAATATCTGGAGGGGGCTCATTCAAACAAAAATTAACGTTCTGTTGGCCTTCTTTCCCTGGAGGTCATCACATTGAGTCTGTTTTAAAAAATATCAGAAAAGGGCTCATTCGAACGGAAACTGAAGTCATAGCTTCAATTTCGAAAGCTTCCTTGATTATGAGGATTAAGTTTGAAGTAAGCCTGCGACATGAGTACTGTGGACTGACAGCACCACTTTTAGAGCAGAGTATTTCAAATGTAATATAAAATTACGTTTACCTTCTCACCGGGAATACGTTGGGGAGTATTCTAATGGGTGTGCTTTTCCAGAATGATTGTCATTTATCCAAGCCTTGCAATATAAACATTAAGCTTAAATATAAAAATCCGGCTTCGAGATGCAGACTGACTTCTTCAGATTTAAGAGAGCTCTGGATCAAGCTCTTCAAAGTAGCTAATCATAAGGAAAGAGCATATGGAAACTGAAACTGAAGGTCTTACTACAACGTAAGCATGAGCAGAATCTACTGTTTATACTGATCCTATGTATGCAAAATTTACTAATTTGAAATTCACTAATATAAAGTGTATGAAAATTTGATTAATCAACTAACCTCAGTAGTGGGATTAAGCACCCTCGATTGGGGGCATTTAGTAAAAACAATTCGAATAGGTACTGAGTAAAGAATAACTTGGCCCACATGTATGTTTCTTCTTCCTCTTTTTATTTTCTAACCACTTTGTATAGGAGGAATGGTCGTAGAAACTTAAGAGAGGGCTTATTGAATTGGAAACGAAAAGCTAATAAAAATTGTTATGACATCATATCCATGCCAAATTCTATTGAAACTAAGGGAATAGAACGTAAGGATGATATTAAGTCACTATTACTTTTTTTTTGTTCAAACAAATGAGCTTACTTACGCTTTACAAAAAAATTTCATTTTATAATAAGCATACTAACATCATGGCTGGTGAACCAATACTAAGTTAATTTCATGTTTTATGCAGACAAATTCTGAAATTTTTTACTCCTGAAAGAGCATAGAACTATAAGTTATTAGGATTTCTATAGTCATTTAATTAGTTCATACACTCTGCCGTTCTTGCGATAGTGCAGATACGCCTTTTGTCAACTGTCATACTCACAGTTTGCTTTAAACATTTTGATGCACTCATTCTGGATACATTTTGAACAAAGTGCTATAACTTTTTAAAACATCGACGAAACAAAAAAAAATTACTACAATATTTAATATGACTGAAAAAAAAGTAACTTAAAAATAAACTGAATGTTCAATATATACCAATTAAAAGTAATGACGGAAGAAGTTTTTCAAAGAATATTTAAGAGCTACACTAAACCTAAAATGAGCAGAAATAAAGTCAAATAATTTTCCAGCATAAAACTACCGCAAATTGCCACCGTTAGATAAATGAAACCCAAAACGAACAGGAATTATAATACAAAACCGAGTTCAATTCAATTCAATTTATTCAAATAAAACTACAATATAATACCAATAATAATAAAGATCCTGGAAGCGAACTTGTTGAGGACCATAACCACAAAAAATTGAAAATGAAGAAGAGAGAAAAAAAATAGAAAAGAGAAAACATGAGTAACTAAAGCAAATTGAATAAGAATTTAGAGAGTTATAATATCAAAATTTTAGTACATTGCTATACAGCGTGCGAAAACTTGTGGATAGCTCGACACTGGAGGGTATTATATTCCATTGAAGTATAGATTTATAAATGGGGGATCGCTGGGTGGAACTAGAAACACACTTGGGGACAATGAAGGAACGGTTGGATGAACGGAGACAGAGGCCTTCAGAATTATTAATATTAAAATAAGATAATAATTGAGGAGGAAGATTTTTATGGTAAGCGGAGTATGCAAGGTATAGATTTAATTTTTTGATGATTTGTTCAAAAGGGATAATACCAAAATCGGAGTACAAGTCCTGGGTGGGATATAGTCGGGGCAGCCGAAAAACTGCTTTGATGGCACGGTTTTGGGCAGATTTTAATTTATTGGTAACTGAAGGAAAAGTGTTGCCCCAAACAGATCCACAGTATGAGATATATGGGTAAATAAAAGAGTAATAAAGGGTGACAAGGATATCGGGAGTAAGAAAATAATTCGCACGATTAATCATACTTACCTGTCGCAAAATTATGGCTCTGATGTAGGACACGTGTGTTGCAAATGATAGGGAGGAGTCTATGTGAACACCAAGAAACTTGGCAACTTCCACCTGTGGGAGGAGATTGGTAGAATATTTTAGGCCAAGTGCTTGCTGAGCTTCATTTTTTTTGTAAGGGGTTCGAAATAATACAACCTGACTTTTCTTGATGTTAATGGTCATGCAGTTAACTAGACACCACTCCTCTACTCTATTCAGAAGGGTTTGAGTAGAGGCGACAACGGATGGTAAATTAGGACCGGTGATGAAAAAGTTGCTATCGTCAGCGAAAAGTACTGGGTGCACTGATGGACCCAGGTCCGTAACCAAATCATTAATATAAAGGAGAAAAAGTATTGGACCAAGAACAGAGCCTTGTGGGACGCCCCTTCGGACAGGTAGGGGATGTGAAGTCAACCCGCCCAGACTCACACTCTGTACTCTACCAGAGAGATAAGAGCCAAACCATGAGAAAGGAACTCCACGAATCCCTAAGTTGTTGAGTTTACTTAATAGAACACTGTGATCAACCATATCAAAGGCCTTAGAAAAGTCCAGAAATAAGCCCAATACAGTATTTTTAAGGTCAAGTTGGGAACGTATAAACTGTGTGGCGTCTATTAGTGCATGAGCAGTTGAAAATTTGGAACGGAAGCCATATTGATGGGGAGAAATCAACGAATCTGAAGAATGAATCCCAAATAAAAAGGGAGAAAGACGTCGGAATATGAATCTCTCGAGCACTTTAGATATAACTGGGAGAAGTGAGATTGGACGATAATTACTTATCTCAGACGGATCGCCTTTTTTATGAATCGGGATAACAATTGCTGATTTAAATATTTCTGGGAAGACTCCATTGGTCATAGACAGGTTTGCTATGTGCACAATGGGTTCACAAACATAGGAAGATACGGTCCTAAGAAGCTTATTACTTATGCCAAAGAAGTCAGGTGTACTACTATTAGAGAGACATTTGATAACTTGAAGCACCTCTTTACGATCAGTTGGAGAGAAAAACATAGATCCAGGATTCTTGCTAGGTTGTACTGACTGGGAGAAGGAACAGGAGTTAGCATTTGGAATATTAGTGAAATAATTATTAAAAGCATCCGGTACTGAACTTGGGTCAATTAATCTGCCACTGATGTCCTTAAGGTTAAGAGGTACAGATCTTGAACTTCTTTTTTTTGAAAGAATTTCATTTATTGTTGACAAATTTTTTGCAAGTTCCCTTTGCAATGAGAGATTTTCGAATAATAATAATTTTTTTTTGCTTCCCGGACAAGTTTGGTATATAAATTTTGTATTTTTTATAATTAGTCAGGTCAATACCGTTACTGGTTTTGCAAGCTAACTTATATAGGTCATTTTTTCGGTATGAAGAGATTATCAGGCTATTAGACATCCAGGGGCGTATATGGCTAGTTTTTCGGTTTGATTTACGAACTGGAAAGGTTGAACTGATAAGATCACTCAGTCCTTGTGTAAAACCATTTGTGGCTGAATTAACATCCTGACAATCCAAAACCTTGGACCAGTCAAAGGATTTCAAACGATCCGTGAACCTGTTCATATTCACAGTATTATATATTCTATTATACGTAGGGGTTTTAGTTCTAGAGGGCTGAGTAGTTGGTAGGGAGGGTAGCGAGAGATAGATTGGAAAGTGATCTGACAGGTCAGAAAATATTATTTTGGAGGACAGGTGGTTTCCCAGGGAAGTGGATACGAAAATGTTGTCAATTACAGTAGCTGTAGACCTCACAGGATCAACTCTAGTAGGAAAAAGGATTGTGGGAAGAAGACCACTTGAGGTGAATGTTTCAAAAAAGGTATCACAATCATTATTATTGCTAACATTTAGTAAATTACAATTGAAGTCCCCAAAAACTATTGCCTTCTTTTGTGGTAAATTAATAAAACTAGAAAAATCATCAAATAGGTTACAAAAGAAAGGGGTCGGAAATGAGGGGGGCTTATAAAATAATGAAAAAATAAAAGAATTCTCGTCAACACTTATGTCTACGATTATTGAATAAATGCATCTATTATTTATAAGTTGCGAGAATAGGGATTCACAGTCTAATAGCCTGGTGAATTTCAGACTTGACCGGATGTAAAGAGAAATGCCGCCAGAGGACTTGGTTAATTTTCTTTCAATATGAATAGCTTGAAAACCAGGGAGGGAAAATTCATTCTTATCATCAATTTCTGAAAGCCATGTTTCCGTTATTCCAATTACGTCTAAAGGGCAGTAACCATTAATTAAAACTAAGTCTTTAAAATTAGCCCACTTATCCCGTATACTTCTGATGTTAAAGCAAATTACATTAAGTTTGGTCTCTTCCATTAGCTTAGGTTTCACATTTTTCACAAAATCAAAAGTGTCGAGATATTCACAGTTAATTTGGTTTAAAGGGCTATCGGGGCTAGCTAAGGGGCTGGTGGGCAAATTATTTTGGTCATCGTAATAGTTAAAAACAACATTATTACACAGTGATAAATTCGTGAGAAACGTAAAATCTTGTACGGTGCACATTTAAACATCCATTGTGGTCTGAGTTTCATCATCTCCTTGATTAGAATATTGGAAATCTTCTTCAGCCGACGAAATATCATTGGTGGTAATTTTGGACTGGGATGGAAAGTTTGCCGTTTTTTTCTTAGATTTCTTGCCTTTGACTAGGGCAGTGGCATCGATTACCGTCTTGGGGGTTGTGGCAATTTCAGAGCCTGCATTGATTTGATTTGCAGTTGAGTCTACAGGCTTAACTAGCTTTGATGTGGAATCTATGTCCTTTTTCATGGAGGATAATTGAGCCATAGCTGTTTCTAATATGTCATCACCTAGGAGTTTAGTGATAGCTTTCTTCTTGAGAGTATTTTTGGTTTCCTCAGCTTCATTACTAACCTCAATTAAGTGACTGACTGTGAGATAAGTTGCAAGCCTTTGCCATTCTTGGCTATTTTTAGATGAATCTTTTGGAGGGCAGGATGTTGAAGTAAAATTAGGTAAGGGATGGGGGGAATGACTAGAACCTTGAGTATGAACATTATTTGCATCTTTTGGAAATGATACTGTCTTTGCATCTGCTACAGCAACTGTTGCTTGGCTTCTACTGGGCCGATGGGGTGTGGGTTGCCAAGGGATTCTTGCAGCTACAACTGAGTAGGGTAGGTTCATTTTATCAGATGTTCTAAGGATTACAACTCGCTTTTGGTGAGCTGGGCAAGATTGTTTTTGGAGGGCTGTGTGTCCCTTCCGGTTACAATTTCTGCAGAAAGGGTCTGACTCAGGGCATTCACTAATTGCGTGGCCTGTTTTCCCACACTTAAGGCAAGACGGATGGGACTGTTTGCAGTGTTTTTTGCTGTGGCCGTGGGCTTATAAATCTTGTAAAAAAGAGACATACCATGCAAGAATATTTCTCCGCTTAGCTCAACTTTGCAGGAAATGAGGATTGAACGGCTAGGGTGAAGAAAACCTTCTTTGTTTAAACTTAGCCTTATAGCAGTTGAAGGATTGATGAGAAGACCTGAAGAATCTATTAGTTCAGTTTGTATTTCCTCCACTTTTACACTGGTATCAACACCATACAGCACATACTTGTGTAACTTTTCCACATCTTTTTTTGTGGCTAAAATTTTTGAGCCATCAAGAATTATTTCTTTGGATTTTGACAGGACATGGTCTGCCGCCTGAGAAGACGTAAAGTAAATATCAATAGACTCGTCCTGCTTGAAAACAAGTTCAAAATTCACCTTGGTGATCAGAAAGACAGCTTTCCTAATCTGCATTATTCGATCTTTTGAAAAGGGTTGGCCATTGGTTTTCTTGATTGAGACAGTATAATAATTGGGGTGATCGTTAGCACTTGTTTCTGGGACACTTGAAGAGAGGGGTTGCACTATCGTTGGTGAACGAGTTTCATCCTTTTTCCTCTTTTTGCCAGGCGTCTCACCTCTTTCATTAGAGGTAGTTTCGGCTAAGGCCTGAATTCCTGACAAGTGGCTAACAGTTTTGGATCGCGTAGTTGGGGGGGTTCTAGGAAGAGTTTTATAGGTAGGTCGGAATGGCGACCGGCTAAGGGTTTCAGTGGGAGTATCCTTCTCGGGTGGTAGCCTTAGGGGCTTTTTTCCGTCATTTATTCCGACGAGATACTGCAGATTCACAAACTTAATCACAGTTTTTAATCAGCGATAACACCAATATATTCAATTATACACTAATAATAACTCACTGTGTATGAAGTGAGCAATCCCTCACAATTAAGTCCGCAAGTTAATTGCGCAATCACAATACAGTACAAAAAGTGATCCGATTAGGTTCATAAGCTAGTTCCTTTTAGTTCAGATACTAAATTCAAACGACTAGTTAAACTCAAAACGACCAGGACTATTTAAGTTACTATTTAAGTTACTTAAATTACTATTTAAGAATAAACACAAAATAAAATTTAAACATTAAAACAATCAAAACTTAGATTGAATATTCAAGTCAAACATAGAAAGAACAAAATCAATGCAAACAAGAGTTTGGCTACGCTCCCTTCTCCTCCACTAACTGTAAAAGCATAAAGGTAATAATGTCATTTGAGCTTTATTAAAAATTAATTATATTACAAATATTTCCTTTTGTACTGAGTTGCTGAGCTTTCAGCAATCAATATTATTATATATCCAATATTAAGTTGAATTTATTTGTTCTTTCCTAGGACAGTTCAGGACATATACTTTTAATAAAACGCAAGTGACGCAGTAGTGTTTAGACTTTTACAGGTAGGGAGGGGAGAATACAGAAGCCAAACTCTTCTTTGT
Organism: Artemia franciscana; assembly: GCF_032884065.1. Lineage (NCBI taxonomy): Eukaryota > Metazoa > Arthropoda > Branchiopoda > Anostraca > Artemiidae > Artemia > Artemia franciscana. The sequence continues at coordinate 62,551,552 of NC_088863.1, read as the reverse complement.
GGTGATTCTTGTTTGTTTTAAGTTTGATTTGAATATCCAATTTAAATTTTACTCGTTTTAAGATTTTTTTTTACTCATTTATATTAGTATCTATTGACCTTTTTGTTGGCTATGATTGTTTATTTAATTTCTGTTCATTTCATGTTTCTGTTATTCTCTAATAGTAATGTCTGGTCATTTTAAATTTGGATTATTTTATGAATTCATTTTTTTAGTAGTTAAGTTTAGTATGGCACTTTACTAATCTTTGAAAAAAATTCTTCTTCATAAATTTTTCTAAAATTATTAAATGAAAATGCCTTTTTACTGTTATTTAAAAACAAGTTTCTTGTCTTGTGCCTTTTTGGGTAAATCCAAGTCATGCACTTTCGGCCAAATGTAAAAAAAAAAATTGTGGTATATAAATATTTCTCTTTATTAATTCACATTACAAAAATTGTGTTGAGCCAAGATAGAACCAGATATAGAAAGTGACTCAAACGGAAGGAAAAAAAATTATTACGACATTTAAATAGAACTTTTTCGACTACAACTTCCTTGCGACAGGAGGGATTGAACCGCTGACCCATTGATCATGAGAACAGTGCTTATCCACTACGCTGTCAAAAGGTATAGAGTCATTTTATTTTCCCATCTGTTTATAAAGTTCACAAAATTTCAATAGAAAATTTATAATAATAGCTGATTTGTTTTTTCCTTAGGGGATGGGACTGAGGGTTCAGCAAAGCAATGGATTATTTTCCAATCATGAATTTGATCATTGGATTTTCTTTTTTAATTAGTTAGGCATGTTTTCTTAATATTTTTCTTTTGTTCTTCCGATACATGAGTCATTTTGCCTTATTATTTTAATTCCGTAGTACTTTTTTTTTGCTTTTCGGTATTAAAACATTAAAATGTATTCTATATTTTATTCTGATTTACTTTGTTTCTTTTTTTTGAAAAACAAAATATGAATCGATTTATCAATCTGTACATAGAAATATACTTTTATCCAAAAATGAACACGGAAAATCTAATCCTCTAAAATCTAATCCCCCAAAGTATTATGATTTGCATGGTCGGTTTATTAGTTCAACTTCCCCCTCAAAATATCCAAGAGGTATAAAAAATTTGAAAAGAGTACTTTAAATTTTCAAAACATCAAAGAACCAAAAAATAAATTGCTACAATATTCAAGAAGACTGAAAAAAAGTAAATAAAAATAAACTGAATGTTTAATATATACTAATTTAAAAAAAAAATCACGAAAGAAGTTTTTCAAAAAAAAGTAGAGCTACACTAAAACTAAAATAAGCAAAAATAAAGTCGAATAATTTTTCAAGCATAAAGCTACCATAAATTACCACCATTAAATAAATGAAACCCAAAAAGAACAGGAATCACAATAAATAACCGAGTCAAACTCAAAACAAGAACAAACTAATATGATTAGGATTGACACCCTAAAATTTTCAACAATTTTTTAGCAGCATTTTACACAATTTCCAATAAAACACGTCCTTTTGAGAGTCTGGACGCACATGCAAATATTCCTTGATTTAGTTTTACACCTTCACATGTTCCCCTGAAAATTAAAATGTATTATCCTTCCTAAGACCACCATACAAATGGGGCCTTTGGATTTAGTTTTATAGAACATTCCATGATAGTTTATACTTTGTTCCTTATTCTATACCCTATTGCCGCCTGGATATCTTTGCAACCTTGATTCACTAAAGCTATTTTGATTTAGTTCAATATTGGTAATAATAGAAGCAGTAGAAGGGATAGTAGAAGTAGCAGTAAAAGTGTTATTATTGATGGCCCTGAGAATCTCAGCTGAATAACCCATATGCAAAGAGTGTGTTTAGATTTAGTTCAATACTAACCTCAACGTTCTCTGAAAGTTTAATTAATGCCCTTAGCTTTAGTAATAGTGGTAGACACAGTGGCAAAAATAGTAGGAGGAGCAATTGCAGTATCATTAGTGATAGCACTAGCATCATTAATTGTAAGAAGCAATAGTATTCACATTGTGCCTGTTTGGTTTAGCTCAAAATCGTCTCCTCTTGCCTTAATAGGTTCAACTTAATACTTTAAGGTGTTTCTGAAATATTACTGATACGTTCTGTTGATAACCTGTGTGTATATAATATGTTTTAATTTAGTCCAATATTCCTCTCAACAGCCCCTGAAAGCTCCAAATTAATACAATTACCCTTACTATTATTGGTACAAAGAGCACTAATAATAGTAAGACTACTTGCAGTACCAACATGTACATAAGACATTCTTATTACCACAATACACCCCAGAACATGCCTAACATCCAAAGCCGTTCTCGAGATACTGTTGATAAAGACTTTTGACAGCCTGCCTACAAACAGCATGTTTTAATTTAATTTACTATTCTCCTCAATATTTCCTGAAATTTTCAATTTGACACCCATAACCTTAGTAGTAGTAGAAGTGGTATAGTAGTATGTACTTAGTGCCTTCTGGTTTGTTCATTATACCTTTCAACATTAAAAGTTTACACTTGTTACTCTAAGCGCCTTCTTAGATATAGCTGTTACACCCTTTTACTAGGCTATATCCACATTGCGTCCAATTTAGCATATTTCACTATCCTCTTCATCAGTCCCTGAAGTTTTCACCAAATACTCTTTGTTTCAGTAGTACTAGTAGTAGTAATCAAAGTAGTATTTGTAGTAGAGATAATCATAGCAATAGCAGTTTTAGTAGTAGTTCGAGTAACAATAGTAGTAGGACCAGTCGTAATAGTAATAGTATGTAAACTTTGCATTTTGCCTAGTTCAACATCCACCTTAAAATACTCTAACAATTTTCAACTTAATACCCTATACCATTCCTATGTTTGATGATATATTTGGGATATTGATGATACACCTTTCTGACTAAGTTCATGCACATAGTATGTTTGAAATGGTTTTTGAAAAATGGTTCATGAGCTTCTGCTCAAGGATGACTCCAGCCGTTTTTAAACAACCCTGTAAAGGGGCTGCAGAACATGGGATACATTGACTGGCAACTTGAGGATTGTAAAGTTCTTTTCTAAACCGAGCTTCACGAGATCCAAGGATAAATGGAGGTCATTGCTGTCAAGAAAAAGAAAGGTCTTTTCCTTGACTTGAGATAGGATAAAAAATCTCTAAACCAGTCATAGAAGAGGTCCACAGTCATTTATCCTTTCTTAATAGCTATATATCATGCATCTGGACGGTATCAGTTCACAAGCTCCTGCTCATAAGATGATATGGTGGAAAAGCCAAGAGCTCATTTGGCATGAGCTCCATCAAAATTCTAAGAAAACATTGATTGATCTAAAGGAAAATCAGAGGCTTAATGCCGGTCGAGATTTAAAATAAGAACTCTGAGACACGAGGTCCTTCTAAATATCAAAATTCATTAAGATCCGATCACCCCATTGAAAGTTAAAATTACCTCATTTTTTCTAATTTTTCCTCTCCTTTCAGCCCCCCCCTCCAGATGGTCAAATAGGAGAAAACGACTTTATCAAGTCAATTTGTGAAGGTCCATAACACGCCTACCAATTTTAATCGTTCTAGAGCGACCAGGAGCACCGAACTCGCCCTCCTAACTCCTCCAAAGAGAGCAGATCCAGTTCAGTTATGTCAATCACATATCTACGACATTTGCTTATTCTACCCACCAAGTTTCATCCCGATTTCTCCACTCTAAGCATTTTCCAATTTTTCCAATAAATTTCCAATATAATTTTTTTCATTTTTCCTCTTCCTCCACCCCCTTCCAGAGGGCCGAATGGGGGAAACAACTGTAATCAAGTCAATTTGTAATGGTCCCTGACACATAAACCAATTTTCATGGTCCTAGCACGTCCAGAAGCATCGAACTCGCCATAGCACCGGAAATCCGAATTTTCTGAATTACCCCCCCCCACCCCCAACTCCCCAAAGAGAGTGGATCTGGTCTGGTTATTTCAGTCACGTATCTTGGACTTGTGCTTATTCTTTCCGCCAAGTGTCATCGTGATCTCCAAACTCTAAGTGTTTTCCAAGATTTCCAGTTTTCAAATTTAAAAATACCTTATTTCTTCTAATTTTTCAGAATTAAACCTCCCCCTAACGTCCTCAAAGAGAGCGGATCCATTCCAGTTATATCAATGACGTATCTAGGACTTGTGCTTAGTTTTTCCACCAGGTTTCATCCCGATACCTCCACTCTAATTGTTTTCCAACATTTCATGCTTCCCCCTCCAACTCCCCCGAATGTCACCTGATCCGATCGAGATTTAAAATAAGAGCTCTGAGACACAATATCCTTCTAAATATTAAATTTCATTAAGATTCGATCAAAAACTCGCAAGTTAAAAATACCTCATTTTTCTAATTTTTCCGAATTAACCGTTCCCCCACACCCCCCAAGATGGTCGAATCAGGGAAACGACTGTTTCTAATTTAATCTGGTAAGGTACCATATAAGCCTGCCAAATTTAATCATCCTAGCTTATCTGGAAGTGCCTAAATTAGCAAAACCGGGACAGACAGACAGACAGACCGACCGACAGAATTTGCGATCGCTATATGTCAATTGTTTAATACCAAGTGCCATAAAAAGCAATATGATGTTTTAATACCTGGGGGAGCTGTGCAGTGGTACATCCAGAATTTTCTTTAGGGGAAGGGGGTGCATAATAGGTTTTCTTCGATTAACTTGTGATAAAATTTAGGGCCTACTGACGACGGAGGACAAAATCCAAACTTTGGCAGACCTGTCTCTAAATAAAAGTGCACAAAATATATCTGAAATTTTGTTGGGATCTAGTACATCTTACTCCCCTCTCTCTCATTTATGGCAGCGAGATATCATTTATTTATAGCATTCTTCTAAAAGATAGAAAGAAAAGAAGAAAAGAAAAGAAGAAAAGAAATAAGAAAAGAAAAGAAGAAGAGAAGAAAAAAACAGAAAAAAGAATCAACTACCTGTTGCAAAACATTTGGCAATGTTCCACCTTCACTTAATCTTCCCCAACTGCTAACAGTTGTGTTCATTCTAACATGTATATCATCACTAGATGGCAGGCAAATTGGTGAAATAGTAGAAATTCATCCGGTTCCTCTAAATGCAATAATGCAATATCGTATTCATACGTCAAAAAATTATATTAGGTGTCAAAACTTTTCTTCGTCATTGTCCTTTCTACAACTGGAAACTCCTCTGTGAGTGAAGATACGTCATATTCTCCCAGTCAAATTTGATTTGAGTAGGCAAAAGGCTAAAAAGTGCGAAAATTAATTAAAACAAAATAATATTACGGCATTGGACTAGTCTAGAAGCGGTATGTAGATGTAGTGTACATAGTCTTTTAAACACTCCCTAAAAGGAAAACCAAATATGAAATATGCTTCAAAATAGGTATTTTCTATCTTGTTTCATTCTCATATTTAATATATACTGACGCTTTCAATCTAAAAACGTTATACTGGAGCGAATAACAACGTATTAAGCAAAATAACATCATTCAAAAATGAATTGGAGAATATCGAATGGTAAATGGTCATATTTTGATATTTTCATATCACCAAAGTCCACAAACCCTATTAATACCCCCCTGTTAAGTCATATTTAATATTGATTTACTTGTTTTTATTTTGTTTCCGTTGTTTAGATCAACTTATTCTCAATTGAATCGAGTATTTTCCTCTATACTACTACTACTACTACTAATAACTCACTGCAGCACCAAGCCACCTGAGGCCAACACAGCTACGCCCGCTCCTCCTCCAACCTAATCTATTTAAAGCCTCCCTCTTTACACCTTCCCAGGAAGTTCCCATTTCCCTTAAATCTTTATTTATGACTTCCTCCCAACCCAGACAAGGACGACCTGCTTTCCGTGTAGCCCCAGACGGTTGGCCAAAAAGGAAAATCTTCGGTAATCCGTCATCCTTCATCCGTAGAACGTGGCCTAGCCATCTCTACCTTTCTTTCATTATAGCCCCAGAAAGCGGGATTGAACCACACTTTTCGTAAAACCTACTGTTTGAAAAACGGGCAGTCAGCCGGGTACCCAGAACAATCCGTAGGCAATTTCTCTGGAAAACATCTAGTAAATTTTCATCTGCTTTTCGGAGTGCCCATGCTTCAGAGCCATATTTGACCACTGTCATCACTGTAGCTTCCAATATTCTAATCTTGGTTTGAAGACTTATCTTTCTATTCTTCCAAACTTTTTTTTAACTCTGAAAAAACACCCTGAGAATTAGCTATTTTACTTTTAACATCTTCACTGCTCCCACCATCTTTACTAATAATACTACCAAGGTAACTGAAGCTCCCAACCTGATCAATCTTTTCGTTACCTAATGTTACCTGTTCATCTTCACTTATTCCTAACCTTAGTGACTTAGTCTTCTTAACATTAATTTTCAAGCCTATTTTAGCACCCTGAACTCGTAAAACCTCTAAAAATTCATTCATTTTGCTCATACTTTCATCTAATATGCTTAAATCATCAGTATAATCTAAGTCCAGGAGCGTTCTTCCTCCCCATTTGATTCCATGGTCTCCAATTGCCTTTCCTGTGCTCCTTAAGACGAAGTCCATCAAAATGATCCATATAAAGGGGGATAGAACACAACCCTGCTTAACTCCTGATTTAATACAAAACTAGTTGCTAACCTCATTTCCTACCTTAACCGCAGCAGTATTATGCTCGTACATAGCTCAAATCACTTTAATGTATTTTTCTGGTGTACCATATAACGATAAGACCTTTGTTAACGCTGTTCTATCAACAGAATCGAAAGCTTGCTCATAATCGATAAAACTAAGGACCAAAGGTGTTTGACAACGAAGGGACTTCTCAATTATTAACCTAAGAGTGAAAACATGGTCGACACATCCTCTACCTTTTCTAAAACCGCATTGTTCTTCCCTTAAAACTTTGTCTACAGCATGTCTCAGTCTAAAAATTATCATATTACTCAGTAATTTGCTACCTACAGAGAACAGACTAATGCCTCAATAATTACGACACTAACTTTTGTCACCTTTCTTATACAGTGGTTTAATTAAGGTTTTCCTAAAATCATTGGGTACTTCCCCTTTTTCAAAAATCATGTTCATAATCTTCAGTAGCTTATTCCTAACCTCAGAGCCACCATATTTATGGAACTCATTAAATATACTATCAGCACCTGGGGCTTTATTATTTTTTAATCCCTCTAGTACTGTCGCTAATTCTTCCTCACTACACAAATCTTTTTAATTGTCATTTTCATCTATATCTTTTCCTGTAATTGTATCTCAGTTTAGCACATTCTCAAAATGTTCCACCCATCTTTCTTTAACTTTTTCCTTATCACTAATTGTGGCCCCATTTCTATCTTTAACTGGGACTAGTCCGGATTGGCTACTCCCTTTCAATTTAATAACAGGCCAGTATAATATTTTACTAATATACCGTCTAGCCGCATCTTCCAGATCCTCAGCAATTTTATCCATCGCCTCCATTTAACATCTCCTTAGTTCATATTTTAATGCTTTCTCCACTTTCTTTACATTCCTTTTGTTTTCATACGACCTATCAATCAAATAATTCTTATACAAACCTCTTTTACTCTCTATTAAACCTAAAGCTTTTTCCCTAATATTCCTAGTTGCTTTCTTAGCACTCTTCCCTAGGACACCATCAGCAACTTCACAAATTGTTTTTCTGAAATTATTCCATCCATCTTCCACATTGTCAAATTTTAAACCCTCAAGTTTTGTACTCAACTGTTCCTGAAATTTTTTTCTCAAATTTTCATCCTGAAGTCTACCAACATCATAACTTTCCGGGAGGGAGTTACCCTTCCGAAGTTTCAGCTTTAAATTAACCTTAGACACTACTAGACGGTGATCTTTACTTTTAACATCAATAACGGCACTCCTATACACCCTAGTATCTTGTATTGATCCTGCTAGTCTTCTGTTTACAATAACATAATCAATAAGGTTTGCTGTCTTACCATCACGTGAATACCATGTCAACTTATGGGCCATTTTGTGACCAAACACCGTATTGGTTATAACTAGGTTGTTATACCTACAAAATTGCAAAAGCCTATAGACGTTACTGTTTTCTTTACCTAGGCTAGGATACCATCTATCCCTATTTCTACCAACTTGGGCATTAAAATCTCCTAGCAAAAACACCATATTTCTACCTGGTACCCTGTCTATTTGCTCCTGTAATTGTAAGTAAAATTCATCTGAATCACTAGTATCTCCATCAGTTGGTTCAATGGGGACATATACTACTATAACTGATACCCTAAACTTTTTAGTCATAAAATGAGCAATTAGTATTCTATTATTAATACCCTCCTAGCCTAAACAAGACTTAGCAGCTTCCTTATTCATCATGAGCCCTACTCCTTGTCTATGTACCCCATCCTTCCTGCCTGAGTAAACAAATTCT